>NC_090266.1:393611517-393914547 GCF_040414725.1 Anabrus simplex | reverse complement strand
AGGAAATGGTATGATGATATACGGGGTTAAATATCAGGTTGTGAGTTTCACAAATAGGAAAAATCCGCTCAGATTTAATTACTGCTTTGATGGTGTGAAAGTTCCTTTTGGGGTTCATTGTAAGTATCTAGGTGTTAATATAAGGAAAGATCTTCTTTGGGGTGATCACATAAATATGATTGTATAAATGGTACAGATCTCTGCACATGGTTATGAGGGTAATTAGGGGTCGTAGTAGTATATAAAGGAGAGAGCGTAAAAGTCTCTTGTAAGACCCCAACTAGAGTATGGCTCCAGTGTATGGGACCTTCACCAGGATTATTTGATTCAAGAACTGGAAAATATCCAAAGAAAAACAGCTCGATTTGTTATGGGTAATTTTCTGCAAAGGAGTAGCGCTACAAAAATGTGGCAGATTTTGGGCTGGGAAGACTTGGGAGAAAGGAGACGAGTTGCTCGACTAAGTGGAACGTTCTGAGCTGTCAGTGGAGAAATGGCGTGGAGTAACATCAGTAGACGAATAATTTTGAGTGGTGTCTTTAAAAGTAGGAAAGATTACAATATGAAGATAAAGTTGGAGTTCAAGAGGACAAATGGGGGCAAATATTCGTTTATAGGTAGGGGAGTTAGGGATTGGAACAACTTACCCAGGGAGATGTTCAATCAATTTCTAATTTGTTTGCTATCATTTAAGAAAAGGCTAATAAAACAAGAGATAGGGAATCTGCAACAAGGGCTACAGCCCAATATGCAGATCAGTAGTAATTGATTGATTGAGCAGAAATGGAACAAAATGCAAAGTCACTCATTATAATAACACTGGGATAATAACGTAGATTGGTCCACATTACCATACAAGATATGTCTATGTACAACATCATGACGTGCATAAACACCGCAATGTCTCAAGAAAACAGCTTTGACGATAAATGCCACGCAGGCATTTACAAAGCAGACTTAGAGACCTAGAGATTGCCCAAGCACAATACATCGATGAAATCCTGGACAAGAGACCAATATGCAAGGGAGGTATAAACGGAGATATCAGTCACAACAACAATATTGGAACAGACCGTATCTTGCCACAACATTGAAGAAATAAGGTGGGGATTAAGGTAAGAAAACCATGTATAGTGTGGCGAGACGTCGAATATATGCAATAAACCAAGCGAGGGATGAAATATTATGGCAATACCTACAGAGCATAATGTTCATTCAAACGGTAGCCAAAGTGCGACCGATAACGCATAGTAAAAATGCACAGAATTAAGATAAAGTGAAGATAGAGTCACGAACCTACCACGTTAAGTAAAGATAAAAATTTATAAAAATTATCGATTTTGCGCGATTCTCCTGCATAACATCATTTGGATCTATTATAAATATTATAATATACTAAGGAAGTCTGCATTATATTTCTGGACTCAATTTTTGCTTCTCTATGAAGTTCACAGAAAAAATATCATTAAGAGTCTCAAAATCAAGAAGGTAGAAAGACCAAAGGTACGAGAGGGGACACTATTGCCATCTTGTAACAGTATGATAAACTATCAAGTGTAAGATTGCCCGTACAGGAACAAAGTGAAATATTTCTTAACATTAATTAAACATATGAGACAGAGAAGCGGAAGCGTCCTAGTTGAGAGAGGCCACGTAATCGGACTACGGCTACGGTTAGGGAGGATGCGTACTATAACGAAAAACTTTTCCGACGAATTTGTCAGAATTGCGTGTAGTAAGCGCGCTTTTTGACGAACTCATCCTAACCTCAACGACATCAAATTAATGACATCAACGATTCGTACTTCATGAAAAATCCTTCATGAGTGAAAGAACTGAATACTTTACTGACGCGTTCGTTTCAAGACAAAGAGGTGCAGAATACCATACCATAATTCAAGAACTCATAAACAACCTAATAAATTATCTGTGTATTTTGGATTGTCGTCGGAAACATTCTACTATATGCAGTTCAAGGAACTGGAGAAAGTGTATGCATATACGCAAACTTCCGTGCGTGCATTTCACCATAACAAAGACTTGCTGTCACATTTAGAAAAGCGACTTACATAATTTAATTTTCATATATTATGTTACGCTCCTATAACCTGAATGTAGGTTGATCCTCCTGCATTATTTCAAAATCCCCCTTTAATTATTTACGACAGAAATCTAATATTACATGGGCTATGTGTTATTGTAACCCAGGGTAACCCAGGTCGTGATTTCTATATGTTTGATTAAACATAAATATAGTTCCCAAAATAATACTTCATCATTTTATTTTATTTTACTTTATTTTTTTATTTTATTTTATTTTATTTTATTTCATTTTATTTTATGTACCATACTTTGTAACAAACATTATATTGTCGTTTACAATTAACAGAAATAGCACTATTAGTAATTTGAATTATGGTTGGAGGAATATGCACCCAAGTCATCTGTTAGACTCTCAGCTTTTTCTAGATTGTGTACAGAAGAGTTCATTAACCCAACTGGTGAACGTCATATCCAGATTCCCGCTGAAGACCCACACAGACCCACTCCCACCCACCCGCTGATGAAGTGTTTTCAATGCATGTTCTTTGATTTGCAAATTTCTTTTCGTCAAACTAAATGAAGATAAATAGAAAGAAAACCGTGTTGCATGCTACTTCACACGAATAATTTCCTTCCTTCCGGAATTATCCTGTGATACGCCTACAGCAGCAGGCTCATTAAAACGTGATAATCTGTATCTTCATCATTACTTTTTTCCTTACATAACGTGAATATTTGAGCTTTGTGCACCTCAGTGATGTTCAGTGCCGTTCTTTGCAAAACATGTGACATAGCAGAATAGAAAGAAAGAGAGTGCCCACGATTGGTGGCCATTTCTCTGCTTATGTCCCATTTTTACAAGAAATATTACGTTTGTGGTACGTATCTTTCTTCATAATCCAAAGACTTCCATTTTTTAAACTTAATCTAATCAATTTTTCAGCATCCACTGCAGGCGTTTTGACACATTCGGATGAAAAATGAAGCTTGCTTGAACCATAGAGTTAGTAAAAAGTAAACTAGGGGTAACAATTGCGCTCCAGCTGCATGCGAGGTTGAGCGAGCACGCTGTTCGGCAGAAGCTGGACTGTTTGACACTGTCGCTACTGGAGCTGGAGGAAAGTGCCAGTATCTTATGCAGCGGGGCCGTGTGTGGCTTTCATACTGAGTGTGATGACGTCTGCTGGAACTTCCTATGAATTTGTCCTACGATGTCCTATGACTGGGACGTCTTCTGGCACTCTGGCACCTTTATGCCGTGTTCGTATCCAGCATCGTCAATATTCCTGGGTTGACTTTAAGGCATTTAGAGGCATAAAACACAAAAAAGAGGCACTGTGTTATTCACGTACTGTTTATCTGACCTCTGATGTTTATCCATCACTGAATTAGTAGCCAGCCACTGATGTGATACAAGTTGAATTTCTACACTAGCAAATAGGTCCATATAATTCGCTATTTATGCCCTCTTCAAGAAATGTGACCGTTTACAATGATTCCACAACATGGCAGAGAGTAATAATTAGGTTATGTTCGTGGAAGGACCTTGTTTATACGTTTCTATACACATTCCTAACTATAGTCATTTAACCTTTCCTTACGGGCTCTTCACGTCCACTAACGGCCTATTGAATTCATTATCAGTCACCGCAGTTCAAATTTCAATAAAATCATAGCACTGAATATCTCACAATTTTTGTTATTGAACACGACGACGTGACGCAGTCTTTTGGCAACTCAGACATTTAATTCGTGTAATTACACATGATTTACGGTCATAGGCCTTAACACAGTGCACCATAAGTATTCTCGCACAACGCACTCTGACTTTACCGAACATCACTTCCTTGAAATGTAGTGAGTAACACCATAAATCTGAGCGTAGTAATGTAGGTTCCAACAAAGAATAAGATTTTCACTCAAAATATGTAACTTGTTAACTGAGTCTCCAAAACAGAATGTCACTACCGCACCAAGAAACGAAGTAAGAGTGAACAATTTGGATTTGCCTCTCTCTGCTTTATAGCCTATAAGTGGTTTTCGCTCGAGAAGGAGTAACTACGCCTCCTTTTAAAAATTCACTCCGCTAATAGCCGGTTCTCAGAACGAAATACACACTCATTTGATAGCCCTCTTTACTGATTGGTTTCCACCCAGAACTGATCGTACGATTTTGAAGCAATTACGAATGCATCTTTTGGATTTAGACGCGCGGTGGAACCCTCAGCTCTGAGTTAAGAAATCCCCAAGAGCCATCTTGGTTAATGGAATTCTTTGCTGTTCTACCTGACGTCGTTAAAACTGCGCCTGGAAGTAAACTACACTTCTCGTCTGTGAGCAGAGAAGGGCATCTGACCGTAAAAAGAGCCCAAGATGGCCACTGTGTAGTTATGACCCTCCGATAAGGCGATGGGAAGGGCATCTGTCCGTAAACCTGAGCCAAGATGGCGACGGTGTACTTAGGCCCTCAAAAATGGTGATGGCAAGCCATCTCACCGTAAAACTGGGCCCAAGATGGCAAAGGCCCCTCCAAGATGACGTCGAAAAGGCCATCTCGCCCTTAAAACTAGGTTAGGATATATGTGCCCCCCTGGTGGGGGAATCAAACTGCGACTGGGAGGTCATCTGACCGTAAAACTCTGCCCTGTGTGGTTAGGCCCCCTCAAAATGGCGACGGAAAGGGCATCTGACCATGAAATTGGATACTGTGTAGTTAGGCCGCATCCATGAGTTTAGGGATGATCTCTTATGCGAGACCTCTTCTTACTGCCCTACTACTCAAGATAGCGTCGGCAAATTCCGCGAATCCCCATTGCCCTACTTCACAAGATAGCGTCGAAAGTGCATCTAACCGTAAAAGTGTGGTTAGGCCCCTCCATGAGGTTAGGCTTGCTCTCTTACGAGAATCCACAATGTCCTACTACTCAAGATGGCGTCGTGAGAATCCGCATTGCCCTCTTACTCAAGATGGTGTCGGGAAGGGCATCTAGCTGTAAAAGTCAAATTAGGCCCCTCTACGATGCCGACTGTTGCGATCGGGAGGGGCATCTGCCTGTAAAACTAAGGTTAGGCCCTACAAAGTGGAGACTGTGAGGTTAGGCTTGCTCTCTTATGCAAAATCCGCGTCGGGATAGGCAACTGGCCATAAATGTGAAGGTTAGGCACTTCCAAGATGGCGTCTGTGTAGGGTTGCTCTCTTACGCAAGATCCGCGAATCGGCATTGCCCCACTACTATACTAGCGGTCAATGACCTCGGGTGCTGACTCAGCACAAAAAATGCTGACAAGCTGTTTTAGAACTTATATTCTCCTACTACTTGCGTGGAATGGGTACACATCATGTGTGTTAATATGTTTCCGTACATTCGCTCCATGAAAATCTTGCGATATTACATTGTTTGAAATCACAAGGTTGCTGTTTAGCAATAGGTCCACGTAATTACAAGCAAATATAAACGAAACCTATTCATATGATACAACGCAGGTTATCAGAGGGTCTTGGTACACTCATAGTAATAATAATAATAACAATAATAATAATAGTAATAATAATAATAATAATAATAATAATAATAATAATAATAATAATAATAATAACAATAATAATAATAATAACAATACTTCTTCATGTTTGAATTAATTACAGACATAATAGTACTCCTGAAAACACGGCATTGTCATAGTAAAGTAAAATAGAATGATGCAGAGAATGATCACACTGTTTTCCTGCATACTGTACAGTTTGTTCTTTGGCCTACAGATTACTTCTCCTTCCATCCAAGCTACGTTCTCATTCAGAGTATCGTGCAGTATCCATCTCACCACCCTTATCGAAGGTGCTTGGACGTCCAGTTCACACATAATTTACTGAATACCTTACAAAGCATCCCCTCTTCAACCCCTCCAATATAAAAAGGCATGCACCGCCACTGCTTTACTACGAGTGACAGATGATATCAGATGTGCTATCGACCAACGGGACGTGACAGTACTGACACTACTAAACCTCTGTAGTGCCTTCAACACTGTAAACAATCAAATAATGCTACAGAAACGTCGAGAAAAAGTCTTTCTGTCACTGGAAGAGTGTATATTTAAGCGCAATATCTACTTACACATTCTTATAACTAGTGATTCGGAAGAAAGACCGCCAGTGCTTCTGCACTTCTGTAGTGCAGCCAGATATAGCACGTATATTTCCACTTATTTCGAGAGGAGATATAAAATAATCACCCTATCGATTACTTACTATTTTTTTATAAACTCACAAATAACAATAAGACCTTCGCTAACTCGGAGTATAAGTCCCCTCAATTGGACTTAGTCTACAAATCGCACCTCTTCTTACTTGTATTGAGATGCATGAATATATTCTATAATCTTTAAAGACACTGACGAAACACCAACTTGTTTTCTTACCTCAACTGCCCCTCCAATCTCGTATGTCGATGTCAAAATTTAAAACGGAAACATCCCTTCACTCATAAATTTTCACGTATAAGGGTCATACAACTGGCGTGGAAAAGTGTAACCCCTACGGTCCGGATTTGGAAACAATTTTAGTGGTATGATTTTAACATGAAATGCACGGTTTTAATGGCACTAATTTCTATTCCTCCGTGGCGATGTCACAGTGGCGTGTTGGATTTGGCGCGCAACTCCGAAAATTCTTCTTCTTCTAGAAATTTGTACATTGTATTGTATTGTATTTATTAATGAACAAAACAGGCGTTCAGCCCCGAATACAAGAAATTTGTACATAAATTTTTACAGGTGACCTCATAACAATACCACCTTCAATTCTGTTAAATTTCTGTCTCTAGTTTTCATAACGGTAAAATTGCTATGAATGATCCGCTCCAAAATGTCTCGTATGCATCCGCAGTCCACACGTGGTAATGACGTCATCATCCTTCTCGTAGGAACAGATTAGAGATTACACCTGGTCACAGCGAATTTACAGTTAAGAAATTAAAGAAAATGGAGCTTCCTCCTTCAATCAGCATTAAATTAATTTAGTTCACTCTGCATTTAAAATCTCAAGAGTTCTATTTGTTTTTTTTTTTTGCTATTTACTTTACGTCGCACTGACACAGATAGGTCGTATGGCAACGATGGGATAGGAAAGGCCTAGGAGTGGGAAGGAAGCGGCCTTGGCCTTCATCAAGGTAGAGCCCCAGCATTTGCCTGGTGTGAAAATGGGAAACCACGGAAAACCATCTTCAGGGCTGCCTACAGTGGGATTCGAACCCACTATCTCCCGGATGCAATTTCACAGTCAAGAGTTATGAGCTCCCGCTCCGTCTACACTAAAAGTTATTGGTTTATTACATAATACTTCCAGTGACGGGAAGGGAGAATATAAAATAAGAACGCCGTTCATGTCCTAGTTCACATGCAGTGGAATTTTCTATGACATATCCTAGCAGGGGCATATTGATGAATTTATGGTTATTTCTCTGCTCATTTGAGGAGGATGAGATTTAATTGACTCTACGTATATTGTATGTACTGTACGTGGTAAAGGTGTACAGTATACCAGGTGGCTCGAAAACGCCGTACATTCTATTTATAAATGTCCCGCATGCACGAGTGATGAATGGGATATCTACCAACTCATCTTCACAGGGGCACTACTGCCAGCGGGCAGGTTACGTCCAAATATGTATCTCAACCAAACTTCATATTTAGAGTCTATCACCCAGGCGCAGGTTTTTATATGAATACTATTTAAAAATCACTGAATAGACTGGGGTTTACATTAAGATCAGAATAGTTCCTTCCGATTTTCTCCTACACTACCGATTATAATTCAACCAAACTTCATATTTGGAGTCTACTCATCCAGCTTCAGGTTCCAAAACGCATACCATTTGAAAATCACTGAAGAGATTGGGGGTTTATAAGAAGACCTGAATATCATTTTTTTCAATTGTTTCTTACACTGTTGATTATATCTCAACCAAACTTTATATTAACATTCTACTCATCCATGTGCATATCATTTAAAAATCACTGAATAGACGGGGGGGTTTATAGGAAGACTACAAGACTACAAGGGTCTTTTTAAATTTTCTCCTACACTATTGATTATATCCCAACCAAATTTCATATTTAGATTCTAACTCATTATGGGACAGTTTCTGATATGCACATCATTTAAAAAATCACGAAACAGGCTTGGGGTTTAAAGGAACACCCCAAAATTTCTTTTCAATTTTTCCTTACGCTATTGACTAAACTTCGCATTTAGAGTCTACTCACCCAGGAGCAGTTTCCGATATGCACATTGTATAGAAATTGCTGATTAAACTGGAGGTTCATACGTAAACCGGAATAGTTGTTTTCAGTTTTCTCTTACACTATGGATTATATCTCGACCAAACGTCTACTCATCCATGGGCGGATTTAGATATGCATATCATTTAAAAATCACTGAACGGACTTTGGGTTTATAAGAAGACGGGAAGGGTATATTTTTAAATTTTTCTTCCACTATTGATTCTATATAAAATCTTTAGAATATATGTGAAACGCCCCTTCGTTTCGGTGACTCTTCAAATCACGGAGAAAACTACTACTTTCTACAGGCTTCATGCTCTGCAGCCAGTGACGGGCACCCTTGCAGACATACAGTTACTTGAAAGATCCATAACAGGAGAAAGGCAGGGGTTACATAACATTTCCTTCCACTTGGAAATATCCCACCTAATGTAACTGAGCACCAAGAACACATGAGGTAGAACTTTTCTGTCTGGTGTCTGTCTGTCTGTCTGTCTACCTGTCTGTCTGGCTATCTACCTGTTTGTATATTCCTAAAAGTGGAAAACTGCTGGACTTATTTTAACCTAACTATATATTTCGGATCTACTCAGTCAGACTTAGGTTATCAGGTGCATATGATGCCATATTAATCACATGGAGTTAGTATTTGTTACAGAGTTTCCGTGGAGCAGAAAGAGGTGAAAGAATGTGCTGGGTGGAATGGGTCTATCTACTATATCGAAGATTAAGTGTAAAACTTTAACATAGGTTATATTTCTTTTACAGTAACAAACTTAACAAAAACCAAACCAAAAACCAAACCCCGTGGCACTACAGCCCTTGAAGGGCCTTGGCCTACCAAGCGATCGCTGTTCAGCCTGAAGGCCTGTAGATTACGAGGTGTCGTGTGGTCAGCACGACGAATCCTCTCAGCCGTTATTCTTGGCTTTCTGGACCGGGGCAGCTATCTCACCGTCAGATGGCTCCTCAGTTCTAATCACGTAGGCTGAGTGGACCTCGAATAAGCCCTCAGGTCCAGGTAAAAATCCCTGACCTGGCCGGGAATCGAACCCGGGGCCTCCGGGTGAGAGGCAGGCACGCTACCCCTACACAACGGGGCCGGCAAATTTTTCACTTAGTGAAATAACAGGGTGACAGGTACAAATAGCAATCTTGAAACAAGAATTGGAAAACCCAAGATTAGAGCATTTAACAGACTTGGGCTTCAAGCCCCTAATTTCCAACTTTACAATATCACCAATTAGTGTTTACATAGACAAGTAGAAATCTCCCAAAACAAGAGCACTTTGCTCCAACCGATACAAATTTACAGCTTTCCAGAGGCACCCCTCAACATTACAGTTCAATTACAAATCACAGAAACGAGCTTACATGCTCTCCAACATTAACCAATGAGACTGCGCTCCCAATTTCTTACAGCTCACTTAAGGCAACTTTATACCAAAATTCTTACAAATTTCTAGCCTCCCTAGGCCCAACCTACAATTTTACAATTTTGTACACAGGGGTAACTAGAACCCAAACTACTGGGCCTTCGTGGAAGAGAAAAACAGGTTAGCTAATCCCAAGCTACTGAGGTGACTAGAATGAAGGTTAATTACGTTTAAGAGAAAGGAGAAACAGTAACAAAATCGTAGTCACCTCGAACTAAGTTGAAGGGGAACTCGAGAGGGTAACGCACTCTATATCTCCGATTTACAGTTTAAGATCTTTAGGAAATTTTACATTAGCCGAATGGAATTTTACATTTTAGAAAACAGGAGGTTACATAGTTAGAAATTAGAACCTTGTGTAAGTCTGAGGAGGTAGCTACAGAGAGATATGACTGATGGCCATTATCTGGGCTGATGAACTGCCTGGCGAAGAATGAGGCGCCCTGCCTCCTGTCTTAACACACACACTCTCTCAGAAATTCGGTGATCCAAAGACAAGGTATCCTGAAAGACTGCAGATTATATACGTGAGGGGACGGTTCGAGAGGGTTCTGGACTAATCCGGACACCCCTCTCAATTTTATTGGCAAATTCAAAAGTTACAAGAAGTGTGTGACTGGTTAAACAATTACAGAAATTCCTGATTGGCCAGATTCAAAAACTGGCGGAATGACAAAGAACAAAACTTCCTTAATTCATTAATACTTTTCCCTTGCACCAGAGTGCATTACCTCAGTTTTTTGAAATGACATCTGTGGAGAAAACTGTAAACTTATTGACGTAAACCAAAACAGAATAAATAAGTCCAGTCGGTTTAGGCAACTTCAAAATAACACATTACTCAGTAATTCACTGGTGACATCTTCAGGTTAATGTCGACACTTCATACCGTAGTTTTTTCACGTTTTGTTAAAGAGGTAGCGTTCCTTAAGGCGCTTCTTTTAAATGAGCGGAGTTGAGGTGTACCTCCCGGTACAGTATTTATAGGAAGATTATTCTCATATATTTTCGTTAACATTAGATCTATCAAGAGACTGTTTATAATAAACATTTAGCAATATGTTATTTCCTTTCCTTTATGCCATGTATGTATTTATCTTATGATGGATAATGTCGCAGATGATTACGAAAAATTGGAATTTTAGTCAAAGTCCCGTGGGACATGTGCATGTCACTTGAAGGTGGGTAACGGGAAAAGCTAAAGAGCCATTTTATCCTCTTCGATAGGTCAGATATTAAGGGAAGTATCATCAACGTCAGACCGCCTCGTCAGTGGTCAGAGGTAGAATATGCAAACTGAGAACCATGGACAATTTCACACAACTTCGGACCAGCGCTGTACCGTACAATAAATTCGGAAATCGTTTTAATTCTCTCTCGACTTTCTTCACCTTCATCATATTTCACGTTACTGCCACGCTCTTTCGTAGGAAAATACCATTTTAACATGTCACATTAAACGTGTGAAATGTGTCATGTTACTTCAGATAAATTCCTGAAGGAAACGTGGAATTTACCTCAAATTCCCGTTCGAAGAAAGGGTACAAATGCTAGTCATATATATATTTTCGCTAGCTCATCTAATCTTCCACTAATTAAAGCAACAATAGCTAACTGGATTAACAAATATCCTAGCTGACCAAAGCGAACACAAGTCAGTCAAGAAAGCAAGGATACTGGACTCCACAGGCATAAGTAAAACTTCCATCTAGGGGTGGTCAAGAACATTACTGTCCTCCCTGAGAAAATGTCAGCGTATAAAATGGATGAACAGAAAATTCCACAATTGGCTCTACATTTTGACAGTGAGTGGTTCACAAAAACATTTTCAAATCAGTAAGATTAGGACAACATGTCATGCCTGATATGACCTATTTCTGATCTATAATCTATTACACCTTGATTTCATCTCATAAATTATTTTACACCATTATCCAACCTTACTTTGAAGAAAACGTTTTTCCTGGTCATCACTGATAACGACAAACCTAACCTCACTGAGGTGAACTGAGTTCGTGGATTAATGAAAGAAAAGAGTCCCTCTCCCATTCACGGATGACCACCAAGCAAGGAGAGAGAATATAAGAGAGAATGTTCAAGTTCTGAAAAACTGCATCAAAGGGGTCCTAAGTTAGTGAAACCACCATGCAGTTCAATAATTTATCACACATGTCAGAATATAACGCTTATGTGTTTGATTTTGGGCATTTTATTTACACCTAATCTAACAATAATGTGGGATTGTCGTAGCTGCCACGTCTCTTGTTAGTCTACTTAATTATTGGTGTTCTGTTGGGAATAACAAATCTCAAATAATAAATCAGCCACATCCTGCCCTATTCGTAATGAGTTTCAACTATACTTGTTGTGGTATGCAAAACAATATTTCTTGGTCTAACTGAGATAAAGTGCTACTCCACACATACTGCAAGCCAATTTGTTGCGTGTTGATTGTTTCTTGTGCTACGCTGAGGAGTAATACCTTTCTGGTAGCCATACTGCATGCACAATAAACATACAATCTATTACATTATTACCATAATCTATCTTCATAGTGGTTATGCTGTAAAACCAATTATGTATGATAGTATTGATTCTAGCATTAGACACAGAGTAATACTCCAGCCATTTGAATGTATCCTGCAGTTACTATAAATGAAAATAATATCTATGAAACTCACCTGAAATTGCTTTATTACAAAAGAACAATCATAATATGAGTGCTTGCATTACTCTATAAATGGTAGACGTAAAGAAATGCCAAAAGAGCTAGTGCCGGCTGCCAATGACATTTAAAAATGAGTTTCCCTACTGTTGCCAGTGATCATTGAATGCAGTGAGACGGCTATGAGGTGAAACCACTACGCAGGTAGCGCAAAAACTGACAGTCAAAGGGTGGCTACTCCCTGTGACAACTATGCTCTAAAGGGGAGAAAAGACAATTATTGCGTCCCCCGAAATGAATTGAGAGATACCAGGTTTTGCTTGAAATAAGGGATAAATACATTAACAACCTTATTCAAAATAGCTGTAGAAAGAAAAATTGCCCACCTCCTTGGCAGAATGGACAGCGTACTGGCCTTTGGTTCAGAAGAACTGAGTTTGATTCCCGGTGATGCCGAAGACTTTCACGATACGTGTTTAATTCCTGATACTTGGGAGCTGCGAATCTATGTTCGTCTTAATGCACTACTCTTATCTGCTTATTACCAACAACCACAGAAACACGGAAAGGTGAGTACCTCCCTCCGCATAGGGTTGACGAATGGAAGAGCATCCGGTCCTAAAACTCAGCCAAACCCACATCTAGTGCCGACACCAATAAACGGGGGAAAATTACAGAAAGAATGGGAAGTAGTAGAAACAAAAAACCTCCTGTCTCAGAAGGTATCGAAGTCTCAGTGGTGTTGCAGAAATTGGTACGTACCTTAGGACGTAGCAGTAGTAATCGGAATTATAACAAATCGACTTATTTCCAATGAGAGTATATTGTAGCATTCTTGAGAATACCGCCTGAAGAACGTAAAGAAAGAACACAAGCAGTGGGATGGAGGAATTTACTGACCGCCGTCTTTGTAGGCCTATGTGCTGTTATAATGAAATTCCTTTGGAACGAAGAGAAAAGAATCTCGTGTGTGGAAATCAAATTGCACCCTATATTAAAACAACAAATGGCTTCCCTTTTCTTGAGCATAGCATCCTACTATATGTGATCTCAATTCTACATTTCAGCTCTTGTACTGGAGTACTGTAAAAGTTGCGTTACATTACTTATAACATTAAGCATGTTGGAAGTTGACTGAAGGACTGTAAAGCCAGCAGATTTTCGGTTTATGAGAGGATCTTGCTGTTGTTCTCAAGAGTGTCTCTTGTCATGCCATGCCTGGTATGATCTACTACTGATCTAAAATCTATTACACCTTGATTTCAACAAATTGGCTTTCAGCATGTGTAGAGCAGCACTTAGTCTCAGTTAGGCCAATAAATATTGTTCTGCATACCACAACAAGTATAGTTGAAGTTCATTACGAATAGAGCACCTATTGGAAATAATCACTGATTTGACTTTTTCTTCATTTGAGATATGAAGTCCAAACACAAACCGTGAATTCCCCTTGAATCTGTAAATCAGCCTCAGATACATCGTACATTGGAATCTTTCAGAAGGGATATTACATTTCTTAATGAAATAAAACATTCGAACATTATTGTTCACTGCCATTGCCTCTAGTTCCTCTTCAAAGTTGCCGCGTGATTCAAAAGCAACGTAAAACTGTTTGTCATGTCCCTTTTGATCACAATAATACCTGTGACCTTCCGCGGGTTAGTAGTAAGGTGTCGGCTTCCGGATCCTAAGATGACAGGTTCAAAACCGGCAGAGGTAGTCGGATATTTGAAGTATAGGAGAACGTCCATTCGGAGGTGCAAATCGTAGAAAGTCAGCAGATAAGAGATGTATGGTGACATTCGGCGTTTACCTGACCAAATAAGTAAATAGGTCGCCCAATAGAGTCCGCTTCCTCTGCCACCTGGCCGTCAAATTGACATTTAAGTGGTCTAAATGATATTAAATCAAGTTTTCTTCAAGTGGTAGCTGAAACCATCCGGTTATTATTATCAGACTCCAAATCCACGGTGTTGAATGTACGTACCGTATGTGAGGTTACCTGTGGACTGCACGCCACATTACATAAACACAAAAATGGTCCGGCTGAGTGCTTCGGGCAGTAGAGCTTTGGCCTTCTGAGTTTAAGTTCTTAGCTCATTTCGTTGGTATCCGAAATGGTCATATATGCCAGCCTTGGGTCTACAGATTTATCAGCCTCTGAAATAACTCCTCCGAGACAAAATTCCGACACCCTTATGTCTCTGAAAACTGTAAAAGTTGTTAGTGACAGCCTATGTAATATTAATAACATTAGTCCTGTTACACTTAAATGGGACACAAGAAACTCATGACTACGAAGCAGCTTGAAAAAATAAACTGTCTTCATAATTTTCATGCTGGTCAAAGTGGAGACGAACATTATCATTATATTTTCAATTCGATGCATCTGACAAGTTTTGCAGTGGTTGGAATACTTGCTTCACACAAGACTGAAGGTGTTCGGTGCTTACAGTAGTATCCAAAATTCCATGCCAAAATTGTTTTTTTCCTTCATTACCAATTTACAATTCTAGAAAATGTACTTCAGATTGAGTATTTTCATGGTTTCTTTATTTATTCTACTTCATACGTCTAATTTTGACCTACATATAGCGTATTATAAAGCACAATTTTATAAAAATAATTATTTATTGCATTAGCTTAACTAATGAATCAAGATGAAAGTAGCTACTATTATTTCAAGAAAGGTATCATATTTCAAGGAAGGCTTCGTTTAATTGATACTTACAAGGGTTTCATCACCGTGACGTTGAATTGTCCATGATTTACAAATCTTTATATTATATTGTCTTTTACGATCTAAGATAAAACCAAGTCTACAAAAATACGGAAGAAGCTCACTCTCGTTAACAACAACAAATCTTATAGGTCTCAGAAATTGATAATATATCTTGACTAATGGCACTTTTCCTGAGTGACATCGAAATATGCAAGTAGCGAGAACCATTAATGGTGCAAAGAGGTCTGATCAAAGGCAGGGAGGCGTACACAGTAAAAACTTCAATGCTACCTTAGGCACGACCTCAATGGATGGACCAGCTTTCGATGATGGAGCCATGTGAAGTAAAATAATTTCTTCTTCTTTTTGTTCTTCTACCTGGCATTTCTCCAGTTACATGGGGTCGGCAGTGATGTACGTAGATTAAGCTTTGTTTTACGGGCAGATTTCCTGACGTCAACGCTTTCCTGAGGGTTCTACAAAATTGCGTGTTTCTGTGTAGGCTCGAACTGTCATATATAGCATGTAAATGAAGACAACATTGCCTATCAATCTCTCAGTATGGTAAAGTCACCACAAAGTTTTAATTTCATTTTGAAAACATATTCACTGCTGGTGACGCTTGTAAACGTCAGAGTATGCTGTACGGCAATGCTACCGACGCTTATAAGCATTCTTGCATAAAGGCATTTCAGCTCTTTCGTGTTTAAAGGGTGTAAAGACCAGCAGTGAATGTTGTAATATGAGCAAACCAGCACTTCATCACGCTAGACATTGTTAAAATTTCGAGCATTCCGAGAATCGAATTCAGGACCCTCTGAACTGAACGCCACAACGCTCACTGTTCAACCAAGAAGCCCTACAATGTAGAAGGATGACTACCTAGGAGAATAACCGATTAAGCTACATGTGGGATACAGGAATATCAACGAAATTGTGTTTATACTCATCTTCGAGGTAAGTGGTAGAAAAGTAGTAAGTTACAGTGGCAGTAACAAATAGAAGGCTGTTGAGAGGCACGTCCCATAAGAGAGGCTTGTAGACTGAACAGTGGAAGGTATAATAAAGTATCATGAAAATACATGTAGGCTAAGTATTAGACATCATTGCCTATCATTCTCTCAGTATGGTAAAGTCACCACAAATTACTACCATCTCTTTCTTCACTAGCCTCTTCATCGCTTTCTACAGAAAGATCAGAACAATTACTGTAGATGTCATCATCGACTATTTCAGGTTCATAATCAATGTCATGAGGATCGTCCAATATTTCCACTTCCGTCTTTTAATTTGAGAGTCTAGAAAGTTTGATCAGGATCTCATAATCGTTCCATGTATAGATGGTCATAAGGTCATGAAATCTAGAAAGTGTACATATTTAGAACAATAGGGAAGCAGGAGGAATGTGAAAAATTCACAGAATCTAGCAGAAAATAGTTCAAACTCCGGACTCCTTTACAATTTATTTCAAATTTGAATTTATAGAAGAAATATTTCGTTTACATCGAATTATTACCCCCATATCGCAACCCTTCCCCCATGCCCCACCGCCAATGTACTTTCCATCCAAGCAGTGAACTGATAAGAACAAAAATACGGAGGAAAAAGGAATTAGTAAGTAAACATTTATTTACAATGTGGTTCGCACGGCGGTTTCCGGAACAATTGTGCTGGCCCAGCTGCTTCAGGGCCGCACTTAACGTCCACTCGCGAGGTCACTGCGAATATAGAGATTAGCCGATTGTACGATCTGTCGGCCCACATCGTAGTTGAGGATTAGCAGTGGCTCTCATTGGTCTCCCTTCTGCCGTGAGGCAGCAGTATCAAATATTAAAATTTGTGGTTCAAATAGCGCCTGGACGTTAAGACTTTTCACATCTCCAAGCCATATATGGGTGTGCAGTCCATTTGAACAGTTTTCGTTGGGTTCATTTTCCCATGATGCGATGTAAAAGAAAATGAACCTTAAAGACATACTTTAGGAGTGCGTAAGTACGCCATACGTCCTAGGAAAACGAGTACAACGAAAATTGTTCTGATAGACTGCATACCCATAAGTGGGTGGGAGAAGTGACTAGCCTGTTTCTGCTACTTTATGACACTGTAGTTTATTTATTACCAATGAACTCCATTTGTCGTAACTACTACATATTTTGTTTTACAATGCGGATACTTGAAGAATATATCTTCCATCTATCCTGTGATTCCTTGAGATTAAACTTATTTTTAAAAATCACATTATTCACTTCACTTTCTCCTCCCGTTTTAAAATTCTTTATTACAGTAGAGAAAGTTACCCTGTCAGTTGATAAAGCTCTTTCGGGTTATTTCCAAACTTTTTATCAGAGTTCTTCATTTCTTATTGGTCTCTTTATATATTGTATTGTATTTCTTTTATATAAATAAATACCGCCCAAGTAAAACCCATTTTCAGAGTCAAGAATAGCCCATGCAAAAAATATGAACTCAATTCTGATATAATATCTTTGAAACGAGCTCTAAAATCGGAACACGATACAGTATTCGTTTCGAAGTGGCTGACTGCTGAGAGTTATTTTGTCTCCCTGCATGATGGTGAGAAATAATAGTTCAAAATTCCCTTGAATCTTTCACCGTATACGTGGCTTATACATAGTGTAGGATCGCTATAAGAGATCTTGATCTTCTTTTAGGGAACTTGTGAATATTCTTTCCTGACGTGATAAATCACATATAGAGAAGTCACGCAGAGCTACCAAAACCCGGTATGAGTTTATTCAACTTCAGTTACTAAATATTTTTAGAGTACTTATTGCACACTGCAGACCATAAAGGCACTTGAAGTAAATTCTCTGGACACTTCCTTAATCATTGAATCGTCCTGAAACTACATTCATATGCTGGTTCTACTCCTGTGATCGTACATTCATAAGGTCATGAAATCTAGAAAGTGTACATATTTAGAACAATAGGGAAGCAGGAGGAATGTGGAAAATTCACAGAATCTAGCAGAAAATAGTTCAAACTCCGAACTCCTTTACAATTCTTGTAAACTGTGTATTGCTTCTCTAATACGCTTCTCGTGGAATAGGAAGATTGTTTCTAACTATATGATAAAATTGATTCCCAGTATTGACACAACCCCACTGAAAACACGACCAGTGATGGAGTATAGGATTGCTGATATAAGAATCAACATTTTACCTTCCCTTTCTTATTGTACTGTTCTCCAATGTATATAAAACGTGACTTGAGATTCTGAGTGGAAATTGAAAAGAATACGGATGATTTTTTTTATACGTAGCATTTCATCCACAATGGGAGAATAAATACGGACCTACTACATTAAGATTTTTCTTTATAGTGGCAATGTCTTCTAGACAACATTTGTTTCACTATGTCTGGAGACTACTTCTTAACAACCACAGTGGGCCTCCGTAATGTCTCATTGCCTTAACAAGAGATAGTTACGATCAAAGTAGTAGAATACCTCAATTAATAAATGCGAATTTTAAACCCCAAAATGAGCCAGGCTATTTCTACTATGTGAGCATTCCCCTTCATACTTCAAATAATTTATAGATTAGGAATAATATACTGTATGTGTGTATTTATATATTTATGTATGTATGTCTACTTCTTAGTCCTAGTTCTTGGTACGGAATCTGAGAGGAGATGATATGAAGTTATATGGCATGTTTTACGAACGGATGCCCTTCCTGCCACCAACCTCAATTGCGGAGCTAATGAAATAAATGTTGGTGAATTAAATTGGGAAAGAAGTGCAAAGAACCGGCCAGGACCTATGAATAGGATGTGAAAAACCATTCTCAGGACAGCCAACGGTGGGATTCTAACCCACTCAACTTCCGAATGCAAAGCTTGGCTTCATAGCCATTGCGCGTTAACACGAGCGGCCACTCAGCTAGGTCTATTTTCTTCATAAACCACAATATTCTCTATCCAAATGAAATTAACAAACAAGGAAGGGCATCAATGTCTAACCGTTTCATAAATGAGACTATCAGCTGAAGAATGGAATGAGTTTTGAAAACCGGAAGAAAGAAGGAAAGGAAGAAAAAGAAAGAAAGAAAGAAAGAAAGAAAGAAAGAAAGAAAGAAAGAAAGAAATCACTACCTAGCAAAGGTAATATTTTTCTGGTCGGAAAACAATAAAGTTTGACGAACCAATATGAGTCTGGAAAGGTGAGAGGAGCCAGGCACATTTTATTTATGTGAACTTAATATCAGATTGTGTATAGTAAGTCCAGTAATCTGTTGTTGCTTGAGTCATCTGTCAACTGACAGGTTCGATGCAGCTGTCCATGCCACCCCACTCCACTGCTGGACGCACTTGTGAATGGTTAGCTGTTGAGAGTGCTTTTGCATTACAGTATTGATAAAGTAGTTAAAACCTACCGGTAATGAAATTGTTTAATTGTGTGTGTGTGTGTGTGTGTGTGTGTGTGTGTGTGTGTGTGTGTGTGTGTGTGTGTGTGTGTGTGTGTGTGTGTGTGTGTGTGTGATCCTTTTAGTGCTTTTTAAATATTGGTATTTAGTGCTTGTTGGTAGAAATTCGGAGTAGTGATGTTTATTTGAATTTTATAACAAGTAGTGCAGTTTTTGTTCATTAGATTACGTTTTCTAGGTTAAGTAGGTTTAGGAAATAATTTAGTTAATAATATCAACTTTTTTAGTTATCTGTAGGATCGTTGGTATAATGCTTACAAAAGCGGATTATCATAAAGAGTTGTAACCTCCGCAGTTTTTACATTCGTGCAGACAATAAACCCGGTATTTCTTATAGATATCCGTTCAAACTGCCAAGAGGGTAATAATTCATTCAATTAAGTAACACGATACGCCTGTTCTCTCCGATTTAAAAAGGAAGTTAAAGAGAATACACAGTATTTCACTGGGAAATCACTCAAGTCTTTGGAACGTTGACGATTGTTTGCTGCATTCCGACGAGATGAAGGAGCATATGGTAGTTGAGTAAACAAGTACAAGAATAAGCTGATTACTATATTCCGATAATTTGCAGTTTTAAGTCCCCGCCATACTTTGTACTTTGCACCTTCTTTTACTCATCGTGTAAAAGTAATAATCAAATTACTATATCTCAATAACATTGCAATTTAAGTCCCTGGCGTAGTTTTAACAGAAGTTTTTTTGAGAAATGTTTGTAGACAACCTCTTATTTTTCAAAATGTAAGGACACTTTTATTCTCCGTCCTGCGTAGTATGGAAACTAATAGTAATCCACCAGCTGTAAATAACATATAACCACATTTCAGGTGAGAATTATAGTGTAGATACGGTGTACTACATAGTACCTTGCCTGCTATATTCGTGTATCTTTGTCTGTGTATCTTTCGTGTGTATCTATTAGAGCATAGTAGTATAAAATAGTGCCAATAATAATCTTTCTACGCATTTAGCTTTGTTGGTAATCTTTGAGTAATTCTTGCGAATTTCAAACTTGCAGTTTTCATATCTGTTTGTGCTGAGTAATAACATATTGTAATTAGAATACTCCTGAACGTGTATTAAAATGATTGCAGTGTATTGAAGTATCTTATTAGAAATTCGCGTGCTTATTATATTACTGTAAATATTTGTGTAATATAGTAGAGTTATCTGTAGAAGCTCTCTAACTAGAATTATGTTGTCATTAGAATCGGATTAACTGCAGTTTAGAATTGTGTAATTCTTGTGTATTCCTTTCGGTATTCAGTAATTAACGGCAGTTTTTTTGCTGTTGGGGTTTGTAGGACATATATACATCGTATGGCTTCACAAGTACACAATATATCTAATATCAAGTGAAAATTCCAAATTTGACAACCAGTCCAGAGCACTCGGAGTCACTTAGTGTAGAAGCCTCAGATCATCGTTAAATGTTCAAAGTAGGTACTCCTTAACAATGTGTTCAGCTCCTACGTTCCGCAGTCGCAGTCAGCAGATGAACGCAAACCCAATTTCTTCAACATGTAACCACACCTCCCTTGACCCGTTGTAATTCGGTTCAGCTTCGATCAGGTTGGACGCGGCAGTTGGAATCCTTCAACCTTCTTTGTTGGATCTTGAACGAAGTGAGCGTTGTTGGGTGAATGTTCGTGCTAACGTTGTCACCACTCGGAGTTCATGTAGAAAGAACTGATACATTTCAAATCAGACTACGGTGGTTTGCGTGATTTCAGACCAGTTGTTGGTGGGTCTTGAAGGGCATCGTACTAGGGAGAGTTCTTATGAGAAGAGATCTTCTTGAGCAAGTTTACCTTAGCAGCTTTCTTCCTTTCATCTTGCAGGGTAATATTAGCTAAGGGAGCTAACTACTGAATGGAAGTACATCTGACAGTACCAGTGATAACTCTCATGGCTTCATTAAGCTGGACATCAATCTTTGCAGAGCGGACGCTATTTTGCCATACAGGAGCAGAGTGTTCACCAGCATAATACACAAGAGAGAGTGTAGCAGAGCGTAGGGTATTCGCGTCCGTACCCCGGCTACTTCCGGCAATCTTGCGGAGTAGATTCACTCTGGAGCCAAGTTTTTTAGATATCGTGGTGCACTGTTGTTTGAATGTCAAGGACCGAACCAGATTGATTCCTAGATATTTTGGATTTTGGTTAGGATAAAATATAATACGACTAAATACTGCTGTAGTGTAGTAGTATGTTAATTACCTTATTCTCGTGTGATATTTGTATACTATCCTAGACAATATTTCTTCCTTTCATTGTTTGTACAGAAGGTGTTATTTTATTTTTCGTTTTTTATTTTTCCATGAAATGTCGTATGGCTTTTAGTGCCGGGATATCCCAGGACGGGTTTGGCTCGCCAGGTGCAGGTCTTTCTATTTGACTCCCGTAGGCGACCTGCGCGTCGTGATGAGGATGAAATGATGATGAAGACAACACATACACCCAGCCCCCGTGCCATTGGAATTAATCAATTAAGGTTAAAATCCCCGACCAGGCCGGGAATCGAACCCGGGACCCTCTGAACCGAAGGCCAGTACGCTGATCGTTCAGCCAACGAGTCGGACTTTATTTTTCCATAAAGAGTGGCTAAGGAGTGCAAGTGTAGGAAATGTGGGTATGGCCAGGCATTTAGGAGTATGCGGGAGGAGCTGGAGAGTTTGAGGGAGATAATTAGGATTCTCTCGAAAGACATCAAGGACGGTAGCCCCCCTCAAAAACTGTACAGGACACAGTAGGTGTAAATGAGGGAAAGAGGAGAATTGTAGAAAACAGGTGGTCTAAAGTTTTAAGGGGAAGAAGATTGCTGGCTAAGGGGTCTACTCAGGATCAGAATTCAGGACAGGTGTCTGTGAGAAATCGGTACTAGTCACTGCAGGTAGAACAACAGAAGGAAGATGGGGAAAAGGGAACTGTTGCTGAGAAGTGTGGAAGTAGGAGGAAGGGAAAAGGTAGTAAAAGGAAATGTAGAGTAGAGGACAGGATAGGAAAAGGCAAGTGGGCAGGGTTATGGGAGGGAGAATAGGGAGGAGAAAGTAGCTTCTGCAGCAGTGAGGAAATATAGGGCTGACTAGGATGGGAGGGGATCAAATGAGTTGGGTAGGGTTGAGGCTCTGACCATGAAGGACTCCATTGTTAGACATGTGGGGAAAGTGTGTACAGGAAAGGTCCAGGGTAGAGTGTTATCCAGGAAGTAGGTTGAGGCAGATGTTGAGGAAAGTAGAAGAGAAAGAGGAGGGAAAGGAGAAGGCGGTAGTGTTTTACGTTGGTAACAACAACGTAAGGCAAGCAGGTATAAGTTAACAACATAGTTAGGGACGTGTGGTATCTGGTAAATGCAGGACGGGTGAATTTTAAATAAGCGGAGATTGTTATCAGTGAAATACTCTGTAGGAGGGATACTTACTGGAAGGTAATTGTAGGTTTCAATGAAACTATGGAGTGGGTATGTGGGAAACAGGGAGTGATATTTCTAGATCATAATGGGTGGGTAGGAGATAGGGATCTGCGCTCAGATGGCCTTCACTTAAATCGCAGTGGTACGCTTAAGTAAGGAGGGTTATAGGGAGGTATATTCAGGGAAATAGGGTAGTCTAGGGAGCGGTTATAAGGGTACAGGGATCTGGAAGTCAAGTGGGGATGACATAAAAATGTTAGTGTTTGAACTGTATAAGTATTGTACCTTTAAAGTTGGTAAGGAATATACTTACCAGTTGTTGAGGAATGTGAAAACAGGTTTGTACCTTAAGAGGTGGCAAGGAATATACTTACCAGATATTGTAATAGGAGTTGAATCATGGCTGAGAAATAATATAAAGGATGCAGAAAAATTCTCACGGCACTGGTGTAAATATAAAATAGGAATTGTAGGAGGGGGACTATTCATTCTGGTGAAAGGAGAATTTGTAAGGAACGAAAAAGCTAAAGATGACAATCATAAGATCTCAAGTGTAAGGCTCATTCCTGCAGAGACCGAGCTCGATAGTTGCAGTCGCCTAAATGCGACCAGTATCCAGTATTCGGGAGATAGTGGGTTCGAACCCCACTGTCGGTAGCCCTGAAGATGGTTTTCAGTGGTTTCCCATTTTCACACCAAGCAAATGCTGGGGATTTACCTTAATTAAAGCCACGGCCGCTTCCTTCCCAGTCCTAGTTCTTTGCTCTCCCATCGTCGCCGTAGGACGCATCTGTGTCGGTGCGACTTAAAGCCAATAGCATTCCTAAAGATAATGGACAACTTGATGTCTTTGGACTGTACAGACCGGGAAAGGGTACCACTGACGCTGATTCAGGATTATTTTGTAAGATAGTCAGCTACATGTGAAACGATATGGAAAGGAATGTGATCGTAGCGGGAGATATCAATTTACCAAACGTCACATGGGAACGACAGTAAGCATGACCACCAAATGGCAAATAAGTTAATATGGCACGTACAGCTGATTCAGAATATGATGGAACCAACTAGAAGGAAGAATACTCTGGACGTGGTGCTGATAAAAACCAGATAAGCTGTATAGAGAAACCGAAGTAATAGATGGTATGAGTGATCACTAAGCTGCTTTTTAGTCGTAGTTAAAAATACTTGTGATAGAAAGGAAGTTCTTAAATTTACGACTATTAGGCAGTACCATATGCTGATAAGCAAGCATGAGGGAGTTTAAAAATAGTAAATATGTTCGGTGGAAAACGGTAAATAAAAATATAAACAGACTGTGGGATTGGTTTAAAGCAAATGCTGAGGAATGTGAAAGCATGTTTATACTTTTAAGGGTGGTAAGGAATGGTAAAGACCCACTATATTATAATAGAAAAATAAATAGGTTAAGAGGGATGTGCAGACTGAAAAGAAATAGTGTTAGAAATGGCTGTGGGTAAGTAAGGAGAAATTGAAGGAACTTACTTTTAATTTCAATCTTGCAAAGAAGTCAGCTAAGGGTAACGTGATGGCAAGTATAGTTGGCAGTCATACAAATTTTAGTGAAGAATGGAAGGGTATGTATTGCACCAAAATTGCCTTACGCGATATGGTGGAAGATTGAATTCATTAATTTTTGAGTAGAAACGAAGCATCATTCGACAATTCTAGCAAGGACTACAGAATTTGCCACAGCCCACCGACGTAGAAAATGTAATTCACAATAACAGAGTAGGAGAACGTACGATTGGGGGTTGTTAAACAATTATGTCATAAATGCACTTAGCAAGAAGCTGCACTATCCGCCACACCTTAAGGAACCGAAACATTCTATAATTTCCACCCATCTTTGTTAGACAGAGAAACCTGAGATATGCGGCAAGGAAAGACGAAGGCGGAAATCCTTCGAATTAGATGGTTAGACCCCGTAAAGGAAGGGTCAGCCAATAAATTTCTCCATTTTTTAAGCGCCGATTTTTTCCGCTGAGAATATTTAGTATATCTACGGGGGTTTGTGTAAGGTTGCACGTTCTCTGTGGCTTGAGTGAAGGCAGCGTAAAACGGTGATTTTGTGCCTTTACGCGTCCTTTCGTCGGAAAATAGGGCCATTGGATATGGAGCGAGCTCGTATGTGAAGTGGGCCTTCAATGGTAGGTCTGACTCTTTCATGATACAATTGCGCTGGAATATGGTGAGTGGCTCGACATCAACTCTCTTCTTGTCGATATTGATAGTGGTGGTAGGCGTTGCCAAAGAGAGGACTTTCTCTTTCCCAAAGAAGCTAACATTCCCAAAAGTTTTTCCAATAATTCGGTTCACCCTTTCCAGTCCTTCTTCTCGGGAAGTGTGGCAATTTATGTGGGGTCCACCTACGGTGCTACTGATGATGGATACGAGTTTATCTATCGATGGGAACAGTGGACGGTTATTGAACCAGGTTTTCCGTTTTATCACGTCAGAGGTATCTCGTGCAATTTGCGTAGGTCGCATATCGACATGCTGTTCACTTGTTGTGGAGGAAATATCCCAATACCCTTCTACCTCTTCACATATATTCAACATATATACCATCCCGCCCGTCCAACTGGAAACCACACTTATAGAGATACCTCTGTCATGGCTGAGACCACCCTGGCCTTCATTGAACGCATCAATACCTGTTCAATTGTCAAGTCAATCCACAGACCTAACCAAAATTTGTCGAATCTGCGGATGGTGAAAAAGGGGGTGAAGAAAAAGACGCCTTGAGATGGCCCCTACGATGCGAGAGAGGGATAAAAGAGGGGAGCCAAGGAATACCTGCCTACGCACAACAAAGAACCGCTACAATCCTCAAGGGCAAAGGCGCTTGCCACTCTACAATTTTTTGCACACATTAGCTCGTTGACTAATAATATTGGTACCTACCTATAATTTATTCAACTTACATACCTCCTATATGATCATAACACGTTTTGCATGTTTAAATCTCACTTAATGCAACAAAAATTTGGTTAGGCACATTTCTGGAAAAAAGCGAATTTTACCTTATTTGCGTTTCTTGAGATTTTGAGTGAACCATGAAGCTTACAGACCCCTCTCTGCGCTTAATTTAAAAATTAAATAACCTACAAATTATATTACTCGTAGGATCAATGGTTTCGAGGCCATATCGGTCTAAAGAAGGCCTAAAACTAAATTTTACATTTTTTTTAGAAAAACGGGTCTATTTTCAATGTACCGTAATTCGGTAACCAATTGACCTACAGAGATCCGGTTGGGCTTAATTTGTCACACATGTATTGCCCTTAAAACATATAGAGTAGCATTAGGCGAAAAATGCATGGATTAGGCGATATAGAGCAGAATCTGAAACAAGTCCAAAAATTTTGCGTGTGTAAAAATTATCCCACAACTTCTTCAGAGTTTCAACTTGGGTATACATAGCCCTACTGGGTCCAAATAACATAATAAAAATCAGAGATACATCATGTTTTGTGAATTTAGCGATCTTTGTGTCGATTTTGATTGACCTACTATCCTATCCTTGCTGTTGACCCTGACTGCGATGTCACTCAATGCTTCATATAACTTGTCAACGTCATCCTTATCTGCACTCTCACATTGTGAATACACGGAGACCATTCTTATCCTAATTCCTCCAAATGCGAAATCTACCCACATCATTCGCTCATTTACGTGCCAGACTGAAACTATGTTGCGTGTAATAGTATTCCTGATGAACATCCCTACCCCAACCTCTGCCTTTCTCTTTTTAGCACCAGTCAAGTACACTTTATAATATCATATCTCTTTATCGTTATCTCCCCTGACAAGAAAAACACTTACTCCTAGCACATCCAAATTCATCTTCTTTGCTGACTCACCCAGTTCTACTTTCTTTCTTCCATCAACCCTATTAATATTGATAGCTCCCCATTGAATTCCATTTCGTTGCCAAGTTGTTTCCAAGGAGTCCCTCGCATGTCAAATGAAAGTGGGAGTCCGTTACTCCCATAGGTCCGAGGCTTACTTAAAACATTCCGAGCTCGGTAAATTCATGAAGCGAGATGCCATCCTACTTACTCATAGTCCAAGTGAGGATCTCTCCTCTAACGGATTAGGGACCACTGGTGGATTGCATAGTCCAGCCGCCTGAGTACAAGGATGGCCATGACTCAGAATATGTCCAAGACACCCACTCCCTTTCCATAGCGACTGTTATCCCGACTCTCAAGACCACTTACTAGGCCACTCAGCCATTGCCCATGGTTCACAAACTAAGATGTGACTAGAGTAACCCACACCATGAACCATATGATTACAATAATAATAATAATCAAATGACGAATACCTGATACAGTAACATTTTGCTACGAAGGTTAAATAATAATACTTATGTGCATGATTTTGCTTGACCTGTCGTTTGTAATTTTACCTAGGAATAATAATTATAGGACATTTTACGAGGATCCTACAGCCGAATGTATTATTCGTGGAGTATGTTACATGCTTATTTATTTCGATCTGACACTTTTAATGATATAGTTAAGTGATATTACAAACTACTTTTAAATTTTCAAGGTGACCATGATATGAGATCATTGGACCTGGCCACACACCGTCCACGGTGAGACATTAATCATCAGAATATTTAATAATACTCAGTCATTTGAATGACATGTGCTATCAACATCTTAGAAGAAAATAACAGTCAGATTGGTACGTGATTTTACTGGTCTGCGTAAATAGTATAGGTTAGATATGATAGCGTGTCTTCTCTTTCAGGAGTGTATTTAGATGGTAGAATTGGGATACTGGGCGAGTTGGCCGTGCGGTTAAAGTCGCGCAGCTGTGAACCTGCATCCGGGAGATAATGGGTTCGAATCACACAGTCGGTAGCCCTGAAGATGGTTTTCTGTGGTTTCCCATTTTCACAACCAGGCAAATGCTAGGGCTGTACCTTAATTAAGGCCACGGCTGCTTTCTTCCCACTCCTAGGCCTCATCTATCCCATCGTCGCCATAAGACCTATCTGTGTCGCTGCGACGTAAACCAAATAGCAAAAAAAAAGTAATTGGGATAACAGAGCTTAGCTGATTCATTCTCGGGTCCTTTAGTTGGATCATGGACAACGTGGGAGAATTCATCCACACTGTAATGTAAATATGAAGTTAGTAACCTTAGGGAAGGAAGGCAAATTGGTTACGTCTTTTAAAACAACATTTCGCTTACAGCATCCAAGCAAACTACAAGTGAATAATTAAATCACGGAACAGACCTCTGTGAAGTGTAAATTAATAAGACTTAAAATTTAAACTTTAGACTTAAAGGCATTTCCTTATTAACTGCTTTAAAATATCTGCGAATCATACAGACCCGATCAGGTTAAAAATTTGAGCGTGTAAAATGCTAATATGTAAATGTTACGCAGGTATTTTCAGCTGATCTAAAGGAAAAAGAAATAATATCATTTGACCCACTGAATATGTATGTAAACACAGTGATCATAAGTTCTAATAAGAGTTTAGAACTTGCTCATACACAAATCATACCGGCTATGTTAGCTCGTATTCAGTTCATACACAACTGAGGTCGATTAAGTAATGTAGTAAGTTGATATTTTGTTTGAGTATCCATCGGATACCAGGTCATGAGGCCATATGTACTTTTATGCGAATTAAGATGACGGTAATATAACAGGGAGCACTAAATTCCCAAATTGAGGTGTGTTCACAGGAGACTCTCATTACTTCTTGGAGCAATTTAATTTATAAATTACACCCTAACTTTTTAATTTAATTTTGATTACCTTAAATTTAATTAAAGATAACTCTAACACTGATCAGAGTTACTTTATGTATCGACTTAAGATAGCCGTGCTTCGCTACGATATTATAATGAAATTTATAATTGAATGCTTAACGTTTTTCATATAACCCGCCGAAATTCGCGATCTGACTCGTTTTCTGAGAGAATCCGCCAAAAATTCGTGATCTGACTCGTTTTCTGAGAGATTACGGCAAATTTCCTCCCTTTTTGATTCCTTCATTCCAGCAATCGATTTCGTACTTCCCGGGCCAGGTGCAGGTATTCCACTCGGTCAGTTGGGTCCCTAAATCTTTGCTATCTTTTCCTATAAGCATTTTTAATTTTGGTCAAATCCTTGAGGAGAACCGGCGTGGTGTAGTCTTGGGCGCCTTGGCGGTACTGAACCCGCGGCCGGACTGCATTCGTAGTCATTACCCGGCCAGGGCCCGTTACCAGCGCGGTGCGCACGTTTTGACGACGGTCCAGAACATTATTATTATTATTATTATTATTATTATTATTATTATTGATGGTCTGGAACCCACAGCAAAGTGCAAGACCGCTACTTGGCGGTAAATTACATCTGCTGCCGTTGGCATTGCTGAAAATGTGACCAGCACCATCGTCGCGCATAGGCAAGTGCGCAAGATTTCTGGCGACACGAATGATATACTTCCGTGCATTATTGACCGTATTATAGGGGTCAACAATTGCACGGTCAATATAATTCCTATTGTTTATTTCAATTCTATTTACATTTTTATTTATATGCCAGGAGAATCTACTGTAATCTATGATCCCCAAAGGAAAAGATGGCTCTTGAAAATGAACACAGGAAAGATGAAAATGATCAGTTTAAGGTGAGAATATGTACATTATGAACAGTAAAGTCAATTGGTCTCAACTCCTTTTTCACTCTACCGCCGTAAAATTGATTTACCCTCCCCCCCCCCCCGAAAAAAGGCTTGTTTCCTTATGTTTAAAGGAGATTCCAAATACCAATGTTCACGTCTGTTATCTTCAGTTCTGAGATATTAGTATTCCCATAAAAATAATTCACTTTTTTCACTACCTTTCATACTCCCCGCCCCTTAAGTGAATTTCCCGTTAAATGTAAAGTTTCTTTAATAGTAAAGGATCTTCTAAAGAACAATTATCATGACTCTAACGTCTTCAGTTTTTGAGATATGTGTCCTCATAATAGGAATTCAACTCCTTTCCACTCCCGCTCCCCAAGGTGTTTCCCCCCACCCAATAAGCTTTACCTTCGTTTTTAAAGGAGATCCAAATACCGACTTTCACATCTGTAGAATCTTAATTTTTATTATTTATAAGTATCCTCATACAATTAATTCAATTAATTTTTCAATTTTCCTCCCCCTTTAGGTGGATTTCGAAAACCAAAAAAATACGTATTCCTTAATTTTTAAAGGGGATTCCAAATACCAAACTTTACGTCTGTAACATCTTCAGCTTTTGAGATATCAGTATCCTAATTAAAGGAATTCAACCCCATTTTCAGTCACTTTTACCCCTCCACTAAAGTAGTTTTCCAGAAAACAAAAATTCGTGTGTCTCTTCTTTGTAGTAGGGATAAAAATACTATTCTTCACTTCGGTAACATGTTACGTTTTTGAGATATACTGTAGAAATGCTGATTTTAAAATTTCACCCCCTTTTTAGTTCCCCTTAAGTGGAGTTAAAAAAAAACAAATCACTTATGCTTCTTTACTTTTACAGGGGATTCCAAATACCAATTCTTACGTCTGTAACATTTTACTTTTCTGAGATATACTGTAGATATAGTCTTTCCAAAAATTCAACCCAATTTGTCACTCCAGTTTAACCCCCCGTATTAGATTTTCCAAAAACAAGAAAATATATGTTTCTGTATTTTCAAAGGGGATCCCAAATACCAATTTTCAGGTCTCTGATATCTTCTGTTTCTGAGATATAAGTATCCTCGTTTAAGGCATTCAAACCCATTTTTCACCCTTTTTCACCCCACCAATTCGCATTTTCCAAAAACCAAAAAGTATGTGTTTCTTTATTTTTAAAGGGGATTCTAACTACCAATTTTTACTTTAAAAGTTTTGAGATATATATATATACACTCATTATAAAAATTCCCCCCCCCCTTTTAAACCCCCCATGAATTGGAGTTCCAAAAAACGAAAAATAAGTGTTTCTTTAATTTCAAAGGAGATCCCAAATACCAATTTTCAGGTCCGTAATATCTTCATTCTCTGAGATATAAGTATCCACATTAAAGACATTCAACCCTTTTTTTACCCTTTTCCACCCTTCCCATAGGGAATTTCCGAAAACAAAAAACACGTGTTTATTTTTGAAGGAGATTCTAAATACCAATTTTTACATCTATAAACTTTAAATGTTTTGAGATATAGATACACACATTTTAAATATTCACCCCCTTTTCACCCCCCCCCCACTAATTGTTTTTCCCAAAGAGAAAAAATACATGTTTGTTAATTTTTAAAGGAGTTTGCAAACACCGATTTTTGGGTCTGTAATATCTTCAGTTTCTGAGATATAAGTATCCTCATTAAAGGCATTCAACCATTTTTTACCCCTTTTCACCCCTCCTATTGAAATTTTCCTAAGACAAAAGAATACGTGTTTCTTTATTTTAAAAGGAGATTCTAAATACCAATTTTATCATCTCTAAACTTTTAAAGTTTGGAAATATAGATACACTCATTTTAAAAATACAACCCCCCACCTTTTCACTCTCCATTAATCGGATTTTCCAAAAAAAAGTATTTTTTTATTTGTAAAGGAGATCCTAAATACCAATTTTTAGGCCTGTAATATCTTCAGTTTCTGAAATATAAGTACCCTCAATAAAGGCATTCAACCCTTTTTTCACCCCTTTTCACTCCTCTATTGGGATTTTCGGAAAAGAAAAGAATACGTGTTTCTTTATTTTTAAAAGAGATTCTAAATGCCAATTTTTACATCTGTAAACTTTTAAAGTTTCGAGATATAGATACACTCATTTTAAAATTTCACCCCCCCCCTTTTTTAACACCCTTAGCGACGGAATATCCAAAATTCCTAACGAGCACCTACGTTGTAATAGAAATGTATCCTCAAAATTTCATTTCATTATGACTAGTAGGTTTGTCTCGGCGATTATCACTCAGTCAGTCAGTCAGTCAGTCAGTCAGTCAGTCAGTCAGTCAGTCAGGACATGTTCCTTTATATATATAGACTAGCAAGATACCCGTTCTTCGCTCCGGTATTATAATGAAATTTATAATTGAATGCTTGACGTTTTATATACAATTCGCCGAAATTCGTGATCTGACTCGTTTTCTGAGAGAATCCGCCAAAATTCGTGATCTGACTCATTTTCTGAGAGATTGCGGCAAATTTCCTCCCATCTTCAATATTTCTTTCCAGCAATCGATTTTGTACTTCCCGGGCTACGTCCAGGTATTCCACCCGGCCAGTTGGGTCCCTAAATCTTTGCCAAGTTTTCCTATAATCATTCTAATATGGATCAAATCCTTGAGGAGATGCAGCGTGGTGTCATCTTGTGTGCCTTGGCGGTACTGAACCCGCGGCCGGACTGGAGTCGTAGTCATTACCCGGCCAGGACCGGTTTCCAGCGCGGTCGGCACATTTTGACGACATTCCAGGACATGATTATTATTATTATTATTATTATTATTATTATTATTATTATGACATACATACATACATTATCATTATAGACTGTTATGACTTTCAGCGTTCAGTCTGCAAGCCTCTGAGAATTTACTAAACGTCGCCACCATCCTCGATTTGCAACTAGTGTTGTGGCCTCATTTAGTTCTATACCTCTTATCTTTAAATCGTTAGAAACAGAGTCTAACCATCGTCGTCTTTGTCTCCCTCTACTTCTCTTACCCTCCATAACAGAGTCCATTATTCTCCTCGGTAACCTATCCTCCTCCATTCGCCTCACATGACTCCACCACCGAAGACGGCTTATGCGTACAGCTTCATCCATCGAGTTCATTCCTAAATTAGCCTTTATCTCCTCATTCCGAGTTCCCTCCTGCCATTGTCCCACCTGTTTGTACCAGCAATCATTCTTGCTACTTTCATGTCTGTTACTTCTAACTTATGAATAAGATATCCTGAGTCCACCCAGCTTTCGCTCCCGTAAAGCAAAGTTGGTCTGAAAACAGACCGATGTAATGATAGTTTCGTCTGGGAGCTGACTTCCTTCTTACAGAATACTGCTGATCGCAACTGCGAGCTCACTGCATTAGCTTTACTACACCTTGATTCAATCTCGCTTACTATATTACCATCCTGGGAAAAAACACAACCTAAATACTTGAATTTATCGACCTGTTCTAGCTTTGTATCACCAATCTGACTTCCTATTCTGTTGAATTTCTTACCTACTGACATCAATTTAGTCTTCGAGAGGCTAATTTTCATACCATACTCATTGCACCTATTTTCAAGTTTCGGCACAGGCTGCCATTAAGACCAAGTCGTCAGCATAGGCCAAACTGCTTACTACATTTCCACCTAACTGAATCCCTCCCTGTCATTTTATACCTTTCAGCATATGATCCATGTAAACTACAAACAGCAAAGGTGAAAGATTACAGCCTTGTCTAACTCCTGTAAATACCCTGAACCAAGAACTCATTCTACCATCAATTCTCACTGAAGCCCAATTGTCAACATAAATGCTTTTGATTGATTTTAATAATCTACTTTTAATTCCAGAGTCTCCCAGTATAGCGAACATCTTTTCCCTCGGTACCCTGTCATATGCTTTCTCTAGATCTACGAAACATAAACACAACTGCCTATTCCTCTCGTAGCATTTTTCAATTACCTGGCGTATACTGAAAATCTGATCCTGACAGCCTCTCTGTGGTCTGAAACCACACTGGTTTTCATCCAACTTCCTCTCAACGACTGATCGCACCCTCCCTTCCAAGATGCCAGTGAATACTTTGCCTGGTATACTAATCAATGAGATACCTCGATAGTTATTGCAATCCTTCCTGTTCCCTTGCTTATAGATAGGTGCAATTTCTGCTTTTGTCCAATCTGAAGGTACCTTACCAACACTCCACGCTAATTTTACTACTCTATGAAGCCATTTCATCCCTGCCTTCCCACTATACTTCACCATTTCAGGTCTAATTTCATCTATTCCTGCTGCCTTATGACAATGGAGTTTATTTACTATCCTTTCCACTTCCTCTAGCATAATTTCACCAACATCATTTTCCTCCTCCTCATGAGCTTGGCTGTTTGCAACACCACCATGATGATTTATTTTACATTGAGAAGATGTTCAAAATATTCCCTCCACCTCTCCAGTGATTCCCTGGGTTCTATTATGAGTTCACCTGAATTACTCAAAACGCTGTTCAATTCCTTTTTCCCTCCCTTCCTAAGATTCTTTATTACTGTCCAGAAAGGGTTCCCTCCTGCTTGACCTAGCCTTTCCAGGTTATTACCAAAATCTTGCCATGACTTCTTTTTGGATTCAACAACTATTTTTTCGCTCTGTTTCTTTCATCTACGTACAAATCCCTGCCTGCCTCGGCCCTTGTTTGGAGCCATTTCTGATAAGCCTTCTTTTTACGTTTACAGGCTGCTCTCACTTCATCATTCCACCAAGATGTTCGCCTTTTCCCATCTTTACACACAGTTGTTCCTAGGCATTCCCTTGCTGTTTCTACTACAGCATCCCTGTATGCCACCCATTCACTTTCTATATCCTGAACCTGCTTACTGTCTACTGTTCGAAACTTCTCACTAATCATATCCATGTACTTCTGTCTAATTTCCTCGTCCTGGAGATTTTCTACCCTTATTCGTTTGCAGACAGATTTCACTTTCTCTACCCTAGGCTTAGAGATACTTAGTTCACTACAGATCAGATAATGGTCTGTATCATCGAAAAATCCCCGAAAAACTCGTACATTCCTAAAAGATTTCCTGAATTCAAAGTCTGTTAAGATATAGTCTATTATGGATCTGGTACCCGTAGCCTCCCATGTGTAGCGGTGAATAGCCTTGTGCTTGAAGAATGTATTCGTAACAGCTAAACCCATACTAGCACAGAAGTCCAGCAAACGCTTCCCATTCCCATTAGCTTCCATATCTTCCCCACATTTACCAATCACCCTTTCGTATCCTTCAGTTCTATTCCCAACTCTCGCATTGAAATCGCCCTTTAGCACTATTCTATCCTTGCTGTTGACCCTGACCACAATGTCACTCAATGCTTCATAAAACTTGTCAACTTCATCCTCATCTGCACCCTCACATGGTGAATACACAGACACAATTCTTGTCCTAATTCCTCCCACTGACAAATCTACCCACATCATTCGCTCATTTACGTGCCTAACCGAAACTGTGTTGCGTGCAATGGTATTCCTGGTAAAGAGCCCTACCCCAGACTCTGCCCTTCCCTTCCTAACACCCGTCAAGTACACTTTACAATCTCTTATCTCTTCCTCCTTATCTCCCCTTACCCGAATATCACTTACTCCTAGCACATCCAGATGCATCCTCTTTGCTGACTCAGCCAGTTCTACCTTCTTTCTTCCATAAGCCCCATTAATATTGATAGCTCCCCATCGAATTCCATTTCGTTCGCCAAGTTGTTTCCAAGGAGTCCCTCGCCTGTCAAATGGGAGTGGGACTCCATTACTCCCATAGGTCCGAGGCTTGCTTAAAGTGTTCTGAGCTCGGTAAATTCATGAAGCAGGATGCTGCCCTACTTGCACATAGTCCAAGTGAGGATCTATCCTCTAACGGGTTATGGACCACCGGTGAATTGTATAGTCCTAGCCGCCTGAGCACAAGGAGAGCCACGACTCAGAATATGTCCGAGATGCCCACTACGATTCCATAGCAACTGGTATCCCGACTCTCAGGACCACTTACTAGGCCACTCAGCCGTTGCCCATAGTTCACGAACTCGGACGTGACTACAGTAACTCACAAACATAAACCATTTATTATTATTATTATTATTATTATTATTATTATTATTATTATTATTATTATTATTATTATTATTATTATTGATGGTCTGGAACCGACAGCAAGATGCAAGACCGCTATTTAGGGGTAAATTACATCCTCTGCCATTGTCATTGCTGACAATGTGACCAGCACCATCGTCGCGCGTAGGCAAGTGGAGCGAGATTTCTGTCGACACGAATTATATATTTCCGTGAATTATTGACGTTATATAGAGGTGAACATTGCGCGGTTGATATCATTCATATGGTTTATTTCAAATGTGTTTAAATTTTTGTTTATATGCCAGGAGAATCTACTGTAATCTAACTTTATGTACTCCAAAGGAAAATATGGTCTTTGAAAACGAACCCAGGAAAGATTAAAAATGATCAGTTTATGATCAGAATAAGTATATTATGAAGAGTAAAATAAACTGGTCTCCACTCCTTTATCACCCCACCTCCGTTAAGTTGATTTACCCCACCCCCCACACCATCCCAAAAATGGAAGGCGTGTTTTCTTATGTTTAAAGGAGATTCCAAACACCAATATTTTCGTCTGTTAACTTCAGTTCTGGGATGTAAGTACCCCATGAAAAGAATTAACTTTTTTCACTTCTTTTCTCACTCCCCCCCCCCTAATTGAAATTCCCTTTAAAATACTTGTATCCTTAATAGTAAAGGATCTTCTAAATACCAATTATCACGACTCTAACATCTTCAGTTTTTGAGATATGTGTCCACATAAATGAATTCAACTATTTTCACCCCCGTCCCCCAAAAGGATTTCGCCCAAAAACGCTTTTTCCTTTGTTTTTAAAGTAGATACAAATATCAATTTTTAAGTCTGTATCAACTTTAGTTTTTATTAGATGTAAGTATCCTCATACAATTAATTCAATTAATTTTTCAATTTTTCACCTCCCTCCCCTTCATTGTATTTTCCGAGAATACATGTTTGTTTAATTTTAAAGCAGATTCCAAATACCAATTTTAACGTCTGCAAAATATTTCGTTTCTGAGATAATAGTATCCTCATACAAGTAATTCAACTCATTTTCCAATTTACCTCCTCCCTTTAGGTGGATTTTCCGAGAACAAAAAATACGTGTTTCTTTATTTTTAAATGAGATTCCAAATACCAGTTTTTACGTCTGTACACCTTTAAGTTTTCGAGAGATAGATATCCTCATTTTAAAAATTCAACCCTCTTTTCGCCCCCTTACCGACGGAATATCAAAAAATCCTTCCTTATCGAGCACCTACATGTTAATATGAATGTATCACCAAAATTTAATTTCTTTTTGTCCAGTAGTTTCGGCTCGGCGATGATGAATCAGTCAGTCCGGACAATTTATTTTATATATATAGATTACTGTATCTGACATTTTAAAATAAAGTATAACTAAAGTTATGTGAATCGTTTAATCTACATTGCACACCTTTGGTTTCATCAATCAGTTTTAAACTTAATCATTTTAATTGATGGTGATCTGGTGAGAATACTTACTTAATAGATTTATGGTGAGATGTTGCTTATGGTGTAAGCCAACTAATGGTTGTTGTTCTACAATTTGTGTAAACTTACTTATTTATGTTGTCCACTTTGAATTTAATTAATTTCACGTTTATAACACATAAACTAATTAAAATTTTGTCTGTCCCACTCTCATTTAGTAGGGGTAGTACCTGTAGTATTTAATTCCCTTTCGTATTAATTTAGAAAAAGAATCCCGAACTGATCGCGTCCCAAGCAGATGAGAGTCTCCGGGCTTTAAGTATATTTTATTACGGAACGCCGTAGCGGAACTCTAGACCAGATTACCGCCGTTGTTTTCCCTCTCACGCATACAGTGGAATTTTCCGCTTCTACTGCATAATTTCTATTCTGATGCAACCGACCGGGTGTTCATTGCTTATCTTACAGAGATAGCATTTCCTTCTAGAAAAGAAAGGAAGCTTGGGCTTCATCTAATTCTCTGTTCACTTACAGCGGCCTCATGAGTGTCCCATAATTTTACAATTTTGATGCCATATATGAATATCTGCCTTCCGATTTCAAATATAATTAATTAAATTTCCCAACAGGCTCAAATGATGGGTGCAATATGTCCGAGTTTGAAGGAGTTCTTTATGAACTCGATAATGTACATATAAGTGAAAATGATAATTCTCGGCATTACGTACTGATCCATATCGTTTCGTGGCGATAGAGCTACTATTTAACTACCAGGAACGCTGTACCGCGAGTCGACACCGGAAAGGCGCGAAAGGAAGCTTGGACTCGAAGGGGGCAAAGCAAGCTTGATTGTGCCTGGCAAGGTGTGTGAGAGAGTGAAGTAGCCAGAAAAGGGAAGAATGACTCGAATACTGTCTGCGGATTCACAGATACAACACTTATAAGAAGAAATGCGGCGTAAAGCAGGCCTGGCAGGGTGTGAAAACATGACGAAAATTACTCATGTGAACAAATTTCGGCAAAGTTAAAATAACAGGAAATTTTGAAGTAGTTTACTGTGTGTTTCGAGCAAATCCGATGTACCAAGTGTAATTGCCTTTCTTAGTATGATTTGAGTGGGATGAGCGTGGGAAGCAAGCTTTAGTTTGCACTAAGGGGAAGAGTGTGTATCTTTGTGCCTTCCCGCGTGTGGCGTCTCTGTCGAAAACATATTAAAGGAGCATTCAAAGAAGATGGGGTGCGTTTTGAAGACTGACGGTGAGACAGGGTGCATCGCAGGTTGCAGCAATTAAGCAAAGTGAGTGGTATGAAATGAAATGTCGTATGGCTTTTAGTGCCGGGATTTCCCAGGACGGGTTCGGCTCGCCAGATGCAGGTCTTTCTACTTGACGCCCGTAGGCAACCTGCTCGTCGTGATGAGGATGAAAATGATGATGAAGACAACACATACACCCAGCCCCGTGCCATTGGAATTAACCAATTCGGTTAAAATCCCCGACCCGGCCGGGAATCGAACCCGGGACCCTGTGAACCGAAGGCCAGTACGCTGACCGTTCAGCCAACGAGTCGGACAGTGAGTGGTATGATAGACTGTGGTGGTCAGCTTCATTTGGGTAGCTTGTGAACTATAGTAGTTACACCGTGCTGGGAAGAATATTTGAATAAACTTTGACTGAGGAAATAGTGCGCAGATTTGAGTAACAGTTAGTAATATATAACTTCTTCATGTGAGGGTAACGTACCAGTAATTAGGAGCTATTCGGGACGGACTAAAAGCCCGGATAGAGGAAATACTGAATAGATTTCTGTGTCCTAACACACGAGATATCAAACTCGGAGCGACGGGGTATGCAAACAGTCGTATTAATTGTGTGTGTAAATTGCAGTTACCGGCGGTACTCGACTCTAACGACAAGAACTGATTAGGTACGGGACTGTCCTACAACTACTAGTACGAACAGGCGGTCAGCTTTACAAACGAGACCCTCATACAAAACCAGGTGATGAAGTAGACGGCATCACAATGGACCATTCCAGGGAGCTTAACCGCGGACCCGCTGACCAAGACGCCGTTCGCGCAAGAATGGGCTAGGTCCATGGAGGAGCCATGAGGTCGCAGTGTCACAGATAAGACTAAAGAGATGTTTTCCTTAGCATTAGGGAGGAATAGGCAACTTCGTTTTGTTTCATTGTATATGAATGTTTGACATGCCTAAAGGACGGTAGTGTACATATGTTACGACCAATGCATGTGTTACACAGTGCTGTTAGCTTTTTTTGTGAATTTATGGGGTCACGAGGATAAAATATTCAATTAGGGTAGATTAATTTTACATTATCCAGTGATAAGCTTGTCTTAGTGTGATGTAGGGTAACTGTGAGATGCTAAGGTCTTCCGAGCGTAAAGCAAAACTGCACCGTCTAGGAAGTCGAACGGGGGGCTTTTACTATGAGGTAGTGGGAACATAAAAAATAGATTTGCATGGAATGTTAGGATAAGGCATGTAAATTTCAGCTTCGCAGTGGGCAATGATGATTCTACCCAACGTTAAACTTAGGGTTTTCATTGTAATTCCGGCAAGCTAACACAGGCCAGAGCACGAGGCACGAACGCGGATCTATGGCATATTGAGATGAGAGTCAAAATGATATTCATGATATCGAAGATTATTTATTGAGAATAGGAGTCTGGGAATCATTAGACCAGGCACAAGATATATATAGTATAATGAGTGATTTTTCTGGCCGGCAAAGTGAGCCTATATGAGAAGTTATCTCTTCGAGTGAAGTGAGGGAGTTTTTTGTAGGCTCAGCTGAGCGCTGCCATATATTGTGACGAGCAGACAGGGTTCTGCGTGAGAAGGGAAATATATGCCAGACTTGTGAAGCTTGGCCGTGCATAGCGAAGGGTTTTGTTTTGTTTATCAGCAGATGCCCTAGCCTTTTCTGACGGAATATGGAGGTCATTGACGTCGGTGGAGCCAGCTGGTCGAGGGCTCGAAACTATTTCTCATTACTCAAGATCAGTGTTTATTATGTGTTCGTTTTCTGGTTCCGTTGGATACTGTGTGTATATATGATTGACGTCGTTTTTATTGTTTGTGTTTGGTTTGTCATTGTCGTCGATAGCTCATGGATCGAAGCCCGGAAGCTTCGAGGGGAAGGGAGATTTTAACCCTTATCTGTGCTTATGGGACCGTTCCCATAGTAGAAACAAGCTTGTAGTGTACACTTTTTTCCCTAATGATTTGGGGCACAATTTTATCATTATTTTTACTTAATGCGAAGTTGCTATATTTTAATCTCACTCACATGGAGGTTTAATTTAAAAGCGAATTCTTAACCTATTCAGACTTACCTAAATATACAGTGTAGTGTTTATGTAACTGGCACATGAATTCCAGTATTTATGATTTTAGACTTGTTTAGACGGGCAAGGTCCTCTTGCCACTTGATGGCAAACAACACTAAATGGTATCGGAAATGGTATTTATTTATTTAACGAAATGCATTTTCTTATCCAGTTTTATGTTTTAGCGTATTAAACTATTTCAAACCAATTTAATTTCTCTTGAATCCTCTTTCACTGATACAAATGCAATTCTTTTCCTACTTACATATTTATGAGATCTTATTTAGTGGTTCTTGGAGACCAAATTATGGACGTTCCGCGGGCAATTCTGCTGAACTAGCCAGGGAAAAGGAGGACAGGGAAAATGGTAAATTGTGGCTTATTACGTGCTGTCTCATGTTGTTTACCGAGCTCGATAGCTGCAGTCGCTTAAGTGCGGCCAGTATCCAGTAATCGGGAGATAGTGGATTCGAGCCCCACTGTCGGCAGCCCTGAAGATGTTTTTCCGTGTTTTCCAATTTTCACACCAGGCAAATGACGGGGCTGTACCTTAATTAAGGCCACGGCCGCTTCCGTCCACTTCCTAGGCCTCTGTGGATCAGTGGTAGAGTGTCGGCCTCCGGATCCCAAGATAGCGGGTTCAAACCCGGCAGAGGTAGTCGGATTTTTGAAGGGCGGAAAAAGTCCAATCGGCACTTCATGTCGTACGATGTTGGCATATAAAAGATCTCTGGTGACACATTTGGTGTTTATCCTACAAAATTAATTAAATCTCAGCCATAGACTCCCAAGAGAGTTTCGGTTTACTCGGTCTGCCATCTAGTGGGCCTAGAGTAAAACGGAACGCCGAAATTGACGAGCAGACAGCCAGATGGCGTCAAATTGAAATGTCTGCATCCGGTAGCTGAGGCCATACGATTATTATTATTATTATTATTATTATTATTATTATTATTATTATTATTATTATTATTATTATTATTATTATTATTATTATTATTATTATTATTATTATTATTATATTCCTATCCCATCGTCGCCATAAGACATCTGTGTCTGTGCGACGTAAAGCAAATAGCAAGAAGCATGTTGTTTATATTGATCTATTTGTTTGCCGTAAGGTGCAGTACATTTTACGCTAAGTGCGTCATAAATTACTTAAGTACGTTAAGTGTGAAGGCTGTACTATATTGTTTGTATCACTTGATAACACACCAGTTCTTAGCTCTGACGCTCCTTCCTTTTATTTTAAGGTCATGGAGAGAGGGAGCGTGAAATATCCTTCAGCTGTTGTGATATATTCTTTAGTTATTGGTTTAAAGGTGTTCAAAGTCATGATTAACGAAAGATTTTTAATATTTGTTCTTAAATTGTAAATGTCAGAGACCAGTACTAGTATATGTGATGTTCAATATCCTTGATAGTTTGGACTTTGAAATACGTCAATCATGTGGCAAGTATTTAAATACGTTTAAAGGAGAGTGTATATTTATGTTCTGTAATGTCTTACTGAACAATTATAGTAAGCTATTAAACTAAAGGTCAGGTGATGAAGGTAAGAAAGCCACAAAAAAGAGAAAATTGGACAAGTTTGCTAATAAGAAATAAATGAAGATTGGAGTTTCGGTTTTACATCCCACAGTTAGTAAATATTCTTCTAAATAATTAAGGTTGTTTACCTTAATCCTTTTTCTGTATGCAGTTAAAGCAGAAAAAATAAAATACTTCAGTTAACCCGCGAGGACTCGCCGCGCGGTCTTTTCGACCGCACATTCATTTATTCACTTGTAATCTGCAATGAACTTACATCTTGTCTTGCTTTTGCATCTCTTATCCTTCGCTGGAGAGTTGACAACGCTAGTGCAGTAACAGTTACTCTAAATTTGTTGTCCATTGTTACCGGGAGGACGAAACTCTGACCTCGACGGAAGTTACGGTCTTTTCCACCGCGCGCGAGGCCTTGCGTTTGGCGTTGTTCTTATGTTTGTGTTCCGTAAAGATACGTTTGCGTAGGATTTTGGGTATTGAAAAAGAGGACCAACGTCACCAAACTGTAAATCGGACAGACAATGGTCGCTGTGCTTATTGTGACAGAAAGAAGAATCGGAAAACCAAAACTAAATGCGTTTCATGTTCACGTTTCATATGTAAAGAGCACACATGGCCATCATGTGTCCAGTGCGCGGAGAAAAGTGTTGAAATCGTACAGGAGGAGGAAGATGATGACTAAATTCTTCAGCATTTGTGAGATCTGGCAAGTTCTGAACGGTTTTCCTGTATTGCACTCAGTGTTTAATTCCGAGATTTGTTTTGAAGCAGCCATAGGTGATGAAAATTACTAATGACTGGTGCATTGGGACTTGAGTGGGTTTTCATTCTTTAATGTTTATTATTGTTTGCATTTTACATTTCCAGAGTTCAATTTTTAAACATCGGTAGCCATAAATTCTGACGGACAGATGTTCAAGGTAGTCAATTGAAATGAATATGTCTTTATTTTGTGTCTTGTAGAATATTTTCTCAGCTGATTAGACATATATTTGAGTAATAAAGCCATGATATGACGTTTCGGTGTATTGTGTTCGAAAAAATAATTTGTGCAATAAATAATCGCCCATGGATTCTGTGCGGTCGAAAAGACCGCGCGCGAGTTCTGGCGAAAAAATATCAATGCGAGTTCTCCTGGGTTAATCACAGGTAGCAAAGAAAAGCCGTAATCGGAGCTGGACTACGTAACAGAGCAAAAGGCAGCGGGTCCATCTATTGCTGTAACGTCACAGAAGCAACAGCACGGCCTGTATATCTAGTATGGCCTTGGATCTACCCATGTCACCTTTAGCATTCTTCTGTAACACCACATTTCAAATTTCTCTTTCTTTCTTTCCTTCTTTATTTCTTTCTGAGCTAGTTATCGTCCATGTTTCACTACCGTACAAATCCTCGCTCCATACGAATATCTTCAAAAACATCTTCCTAATTCGTATATCAATGTTCGAAGTAAGCAAATTTCTTTCCTCAAGGAAGGCACTCCTTACATTTGCTAGTCTGCATTTTATGTCCTCCTTTTTCCTGCCATCATTAATTATTGCACTCCCCAAATAACAATATTCACCTACTTCCTTTCAGACTTCATTTCCTAATCTAATATTTCCTGCATCACCTGGCTTCGTTCGACTGCACTCCATGACTTTTGTTTTGGACTTATTTATTTTCATCTTGTATTCCTTCTCCAAGACTCTCTCCATACCATTCAACAATTTTTCCAGATGTTCTGCAGTCTCAGATAAAATAACAATACCATCGGCCAATCTCAGGGTTTTGATCTCGTCTTCTTGGATTGTGATTCCGTTCCTAAATTTCTCTTTGATTTCCTTTGCCACTTGTTTGTTCTATATAAACACTGAAAAGGAGGTGGGGTAGGGGACAAACTTCACCCTTGCCTCAGTCCATTCTGGATTGCCGCTTCTTTTTTAAAACCCTTGATTTTTATCACCGCAGACTGATTTTTATACAGACTCTAGGTAATTCTTCTTTCTCGGTATCTGATCCCGATACCTTCAGAATCTCGAGTACCTTGGCCATATCAACATCACTGAATGCCTTTCCTATATCTATGAACGCCATGTGCGTGGGATAATTCTTCTTAATTCGGTCATCTAAGATCAGACGTAAAGCCAGGTTGCTTCACGTATTCCTACGTTTCTTCTGAAGCCAAATTGATCTTCTCCCTACCAAGTTGCAACTTGTCTTTCCACTCTTCTGTAAATAATACGTGTTAAGATTCATGCATGAGATACTGAACTAACGGTGCGGTAGTTTTCACACTTGTCACCACCGGCTTTCTTGGAAATAGGTGTAACAGTATTCTGCACCGGACGAGTTGGCCGTGCAGTTAGGGTCACGTGGCTGTGAGCTTGTATCCGGGAGATAGTGGGTTCGAACCCCGCTGTCGGCATCTCTGTAGATGGTTTTTTGTGGTTACTCATTTTCACACCAGGCAAATGCTGAGGCTGTACCTTAATTATTGCCACGGCAGCTTCCTTCCCACTCCTAGGTCTTTCCTGTCCCATAATCGCCATAAGACCTATCTGTGTCGGTGCGACGTAAAGCAAATTGCAATATTTTGCCGAAAATCTGATGGCACATTTCCTGTATCATACATCTTCGTAGAATAACCTCACTTCCCGTAATCTATGAACAATTACCACACGCTAAGGAATTAATATGTGTAATATGGTATTTCACATTCAATAAAGTCTGAAAGCTGAAACTATTCATTAGTTCACTTTTGTACCCATTGAAACTGTTCTGTAATGTATTATGTATTCGACTTAAAGTACAACTAATGCACTCTCTGATACTACCTATATTTGACTATTGTGGCATTGTGTTGACTGAAATAACCTACGACAGTAACAAGAAACTGGACCAGCGCCTGAATAGCTGCGTATTCTGTGACATATATCCAGCTCCATGGCTAAATGTTTAGCGTGCTGACCTTTGGCCCAAGGATTCCGGATTCGATTCCATGCCGAGTGGACGATTTTAGCCTTGAGTGGTTAATTCCAATGGCTCGGGGACTGGGTACGTGTGACGTCTAAAGCATTCGATTTCATCTATACTTACAGACGCGCATGTATCCTGTACGGTATCAACTCGAAAGACCTGCACCAGGCCTCTTCGCATGCCACACACCATTATGATTATTATTATTATTATTATTATTATTATTATTATTATTATTATTATTGTTACGGAGTATTGTGGATGTGCAGAGGTGAAAGAAGGTGCTGGGGTGAACAGGTCTCAAAATACGAAATTAAAGTTAATTTAACAAGGTTATATTTTCTTTTCAAGATCAATAAATAATCATAACAGGTACTCAGTAGCCTAGCGACAATTCGAGAGTGTACAATTACAGTGTTACAGGATTTGGGCTCCGAGAGCCAGACACACAATTCTTGAGCTATAAGCCCAACCTTACTATATACAAGATTCAACAAAGGGGCAGAAGACCCCAATCATGCCCAGGAGCTCTTACTCCAAATTACACAGTAAAGCCTCCTCGAGGCACGCAGAAACAAATTTTTTGGGAAGAGCAATCCGCTCTCAAAGTTCCAGCCTATCAAAGGCCACACCAAATTCTACTTTCAAGCTGTCCTCCAAGCACATGAAAACAGGGGTAAAAATACCCAACCTACTGAGGCCTATTAAGTAAAGAAACAGGTCAATTACATGGCCTCTAAAATACCAACTTGAGAGGAGGCGAAACTGCACTCCTAATATACTTTACTAAAACCTACTTGGCACTAGGCCGCTAATGCAAGGGCTAATCCCATACTAAAGAGGTGACTTATATAAGAAAACGATTTACATTACATTAGAAGGGAAGAAACGGTTGTGAAAATAAGTTCACCTCAAAGCAATATGAGTGGGAGCTCGAGAGGGTTAGGCACTCTCTATCCCAATTTGTAGTTTAAAAAGATAGAATAGACACCAAGTGTCTTTACATTTTAAAGGAAAGTTACGTGGTAAAAGGCTTCGGACTTGCCCCGAGAGTTAAACTGCTGAGCTAGCAAGAAAAGAAGTTATTAAAAGGCTATTACCCGGTGGTTGAATTGCTGCCCGAAGAAAGAGGCGCTTCCCGCCCCCTGCTACATAATTTACACAATGATAGATGTTACTGAAGTGGCGCCGAGACCCGAAAATCAGCAGTTTATATACCCTCGCGGAACATTCGAGACCTTTCAGGAATGATAACACCCGCCCACAATAATTTTATTGGCTAACAACGAAAACCCCTACACCAGATGAAGAAGAAACACATTATTGGTGGAAAATTAATTACAGAAATTCCTTATTGGTCAAATTCAAAACTGTCGGAAAGAAAGGGTTAATATTGCCAACTTAAACAATGACTGAAAGAAATTTAACAAAGAACAAACTTATGAACCCAAAATTTCTCAAAAAACACAGTTCTTTCACTTCGCACTAGGGTGCATAATTGTAGTCCTTCAGTAGTGCCATCTAGAAGAGAATGTCCACACTTCTTACTAAAAACAAAAATACATCGAAAACGACCCAGTTCAGAAACTTCAAAATTTACAAGTAGGGACATCTTCTGAGAAACTTGAGAATTAACACTGTAGATAAAGTTCAGTCTTCCTCCAGTAGAGGAGTTTTAACTGGCGCAAGGTTTGAATTAGCGGCGTGGAGGTGTACCACCTGGTACAATTATTATTATTATTATTATTATTCTCATATATCACCTTATTCTAAGGAGCTGTCGTGGCTTCGAGTGCACCAGGGACGTGAACTTCACTTCTACACAAAATACTTTTCACTAATACTCCCAACTCTTTCTTCACCGTTTCTTGCCTCTCGACCCATTATTATCAAAGCACAAGATCTGGCTCATCTGTTTCGATTCCTGTAAATTGCACTGCAGTTTAAAGCCGCTCCTTCGTTATCACTGCATCGAAGTCATGGAATTCTCTACCTGCAGGCATTAGGGACGTTTTCCTTATAGCAAGTTTGAAGTGGCATGCCGTGAAAACTTGCTGAATAGATCCAGCTGACTAGCCAGAACTGTTGAAGGAATGAATGAACAGATGAATTAGATGAATGAATGGATTACTGTAGTTACGTCATTTCAGTGTACTTAAGTTATCGTTTTAAAATTAAGTATATTATTATTTGCTATCAGTATTGCTATTAATATGGTTTGTGTTATGTATATTTATTTATATTTGTAATTATAAGTTATGCAGATGTATACTCTTCTAGTGGTTAAATGTAAGTTGTCGTGGCGAGCGCCGTTCACCTGGAAGAACGTGGGTTAAATTTCTTGCCAGGAAATCGAAAAATGTACGATGAAACTTCCACTTCTGGAGCAGCACGGTGGTTACAAGATCACTCGGCCTACTCCAAAAATGAGTACTAGATTATACGAGTAGGCAACCGAACATACAGCTAATTACACTAGCTGAGTTAGTGCTGAGGTTACGAATAGTGGAATCCTTTACCTTCCACTCCTGTACGGGAATGGTTTTACTTTGCTTTTGATAGGACAGTATACACCATGCAGTTGACCCGTTCAGGTGTGGCTGTTTAAGAAACTGAATCATAAACTACTGTTCGGCGTGTTACTTCCTCTTTGTATATTTCCTTCGTAAGCTGAAGTATTCTTAGAATCCGCATATTCATTACATGGGTCATATTTTTTTATTCATGCTACGATTACTTACATCCAGACATTCGCTGTATTGTTCCTTAATTACAGGGGTTTGATGTAGGTTTTGACAGAATAATTACACGGTAGGTCTTTTGAAACGGTTTTGTTCTGCGAATCGCTAAACATAATTACATTGTAGTCCAGCCTACCATTTCAGCATTTGAGAGGTTCTGTTCAAAGCCTTAGGCGTTGAAACCGCCTTACTCTAGTCTGTGACTATATGTGGAAGCCGTACAGATACTAGCCCAGGTGAAATGCATTCATGCTACGTTGTTAGCAACAAGACGGTAGGTTTAACAGGGGTACAGCATGTACGCTGAGCGCTTTCTCATTGCCTATTCGCTTTGTTGTTCCATAACTTTACAGCCATTGGAGTCTGAGATGTTTTACTACTCTCTCCCCATTCTCCACTCATCCTGGGGAATACGCTTCGGGACCACTTTTCGGATTCTGGACTATGAATTTCTCAGCACAGTGATTTAAAAGTTGCAATCTTAGATACTCTGTCAGCACTTTTTTGCTTTTTCTGACCCTTTTCCCAGTTTATTTGGGTCAGCATATGATGCGGATTTGGCCTGTTTTACGGATGGATGGCATTACTGATGCCAATGGTAGGCTATGTGGAGTGATGTACTTGCTAAGGCGTGTTTGTGTGGTGTGTTGTTCGCAGACGAAGAGGAATATCTTAAGGCGAATGCAAACACCCTGTCTCCGAGACAGAGTAATTTACCACACTGTTCAATTCCCCAACCCGGTCGGGATTCTTATCCCTGGCCCTCTCAGTTGAAGGACAGTGTGCTGACCATTCATCCAAAGAGCCAGCTTGAGTACCTTGACCAAAGAAGAGTACTTCCTATTCCAGCCAATATATTTGTCTATCATTCTTATTAAAAGAATGTTCTTCAAATGGGCCTCACAATCATCACTTAAAGCTGGTGGCAGTTGAACGCACGTTAGACACTGAGTAACATTATTATTCTTAGACGTTATTTTATCTCCACAACTAAACGTAGGACCGAGTGAGTTGGCCGTGCGGTTAGGGGCGCGCACCTGTAAGCTTACACCCGGAGGATAGTGGGTTCGAACCCCACTATTGGTAGCCCTGAATAAGGTTTTCCGTGGTTTCCCATTTTCACACTAGGCAAATGCTGGGGCTGTACCTTAATTAAAGCTAAGGCCGCTTCCTTCCAACTCCTAGGCCTTTCCTATCCCATCGTCGCCATAAGACCCATCTATGTCGGTGCGACGTAAAACCACTAGCAAAAAGCTGACGAATTTGAAAATTTTGTGTGTCAGTAGCTAGCTTCCTGACTTCTCCCAATATACTGAGTTCGGCAAATGGTGTGGATTTGGCCCTGTTTTACGGCCGGATATCTTCCTGATACCAACCATATGTAGAGGGATGTATACACTATTGAGTGTTCCTGTGGTGGTTGGTGGAAGAAATGTAGAAAATGTATATATTTAAATGAAAAGTAGAGCCAGAGGTCCCTATGGCTATAACTAACTGTCACTATAACTTAAATGTACCAATCAATAATAAGAATATATAACAGAAGAACAACAAGAATACATAAAAGAGCGTAAGGCACATTTTTATACTGAGGATCAATAAAGATTAAAAACTAAACATCAAGGAGATTATAATATTACATTTAATTTATCAGAAACATAGAATATACTAACAACAAGAGAACATATACGAGAAATCAATCTGATACATTTCAATGCCGAGGAAGATTTTTTTTTTGCTACTTGCTTTACGTCGCACCGACACAGATAGGTCTTATGGCGACGATGGGACAGGAAAGGGCTAGGAGTGGGAAGGAAGCGGCCGTGGCCTTAATTAAGGTACAGCCCCAGCATTTGTCTGGTGTGAAAATGGAAACCATTGAAAACCATCTTCAGGACTGCCGACAGTGGGATTCGAACCTACTATCTCCCGCATACTGGATACTGACCGCACTTAAGCGACTGCAGCTATCGAGCTCGGTGGAGGAAGAATTAAGAATAAAACTAAAAATCTAAAATACTGTATATTTAGGATATTATGATATTTCCTAATATTTAATTATTTTCGAGAAAATTCACTTACATGGCCTAATAAGAGGAAAGTAGCGGTATTTAAGACACTTGCTCCAAATTTTGGCACTACTTTTATGTATTTCATATAGTTTAAGGGCATTGTATAATTGAGAGGCAGTGAAAATAAACGACTCACTGCACCTTACCGTACTATTCTGCGCAACCTTGATGGTGTTAGCTGTAAACTTATTGTCCCGATCATGCACTTGACTCATCTGAACAATGGACTTGGCCAAATATGAGGGAGCATTAGCCGTAAGCAAGCAGCTGAGTATGATCGTCTATCTATTGGGGTGTGTTGGAAGGTAAGGAGAAGTGTACTTAGTGTGATACAAGCACTCATTCCTCAACCTAAAGGAATTAACCATACGGAGTTAATATAACCGGACTTGCCGGGAATCAAACCCGGGATGATCGTAAATGTAAACCAATATGCTGATCTTTAACCAAGAAACAGGACTCACAGCAGCTAATGTAAATAAATAAATAAATAAATAAATAAATAAATAAATAAATAAATAAATAAATAAATAAAGAATTTAGGCTTTCACAGTTAGTCGAGTGGGACTTTCAATAGTACTAATATAAGGGGGCAGGAAGTGTATCAAGCTTAAAAATCCCTACCAGGACTAATAATAATAATGTCATTTGATTTACGTCCTACTAACTACTTTTACGGTCTTCGGGGACGCCGAGGTGCCATAATTTAGTCTCTCAGGAGTTCTTTTACGTGCCAGTAAATCTACCGACACGAGGCTGTCGTATTTGAGCACCTTCAAATACCACCGGACTGAGCCAGGATCGAACCTGCCAAGTGGGGGTTAGAAGGCCAGCGCCTTAACCGTCCGAGCCACTCAGCCCGGCCCTACCAGGACTAGAACAGGGTCTGAGTACTCCGAAAGAGACGATAAACAGTAATCTAGTTAAAATTAAATTGTTGTTAGAATTAAACTTCAGCGGTAATCAGTAATGAATTCCGTTGAGTAAATAAAGCCTGCCTGGCCGAGACTGTGAAGGTGTACTCGGTTCACCCGGAAAGACGTGTGTACGATTCCCCGTTAGGAAATAAAAAAATTAAGAAACGAAATTTCCACTTCTGGAGGTATATATGGCCCTGAGGTTCACTCAGCCTACACCAAAAATGAGCACCAAGTTATTTCCTGGGGGCAAAAGTGGCTGGGCGTAAAGCTAACCACTCTACACCACCAAATGTGGAGGTTACGGATAGTGGAATCTATTACCTTTCACCCCTCCCAGGGCCTTCATGGCCTATACGGAGTAGAATTTGACTTTTTACCATTGAGTAAACACATAATATATTTAAACTAAGTTTCTCGCTATTGACGTAAGGTTTCGACATCTCTTAACTACTCCAGAAATTACTACGATGTAATGTAAATGTTCTTCCGCTTTTACTGAATATCAGTATTGGTACGGTGTTTTTTGTGACCTACAAACGAACAGTTTGTGTATTCCATTATTTCATTACGTCCAGAGAAGGAATAACCTTTTCATTTCAATTTTGATTGTGACAGCTTAGAAGATAGATTTTTTCCGGATTCGTTAATGTGTCACCGAATGATGACAATTTCTCGATCGGTTCGTGGATCTACATCTCTCTTAGAATTTTTTCGACGGCCTATGGTTATTGAATATGTCACTGAAATAAGCCTGTGTAATATACTGTGGTGTAGTTGTGAAAATACTTTCCTAACTTGATTCAAGATGACATCCCATAAGAAGTGCATATCAGTTGTGTACTAAGACATAACATGTCAGTCCCAAGTTATAACTGTAGAGTGTCCGACTCTTACACGTATGTAGACTCTGGGCTCGTCAAATGATTTTAATCCGGGTGCTGGGATGAGGGATTGCTGTGTGATATGAGCGTCTAGCAATATCTGTAGGCCATCTGGCTGTGCAGCAGTCGTATTGACAGGCTTAGACACATAATGTGCTGTGTGAGCCAGAAGTTTGTTTCCACTCCGTACTGAATTAGTTTGTAATTCCTGTGATCGGTGGGGTCGAAGCGATCGACTTTTCTCCACTTCAGTTCAAATGCCTAGTTATTTGACACCTTGGCAGAATGGTCAGCATTGAGACCTTCCGTTCAAAGGGTCGTGGGTTCAATTTCCGGCCAGGTCGGGGATTTTAGTCGTGTCTGATTAATTCTTCTGGCTCGGCGACTGGGTATTTTTGCTTATCCCAAGACTTCACTCTTCACATTGAGACAACACACCACACTACCAACCCCCACTGCAACACAAAATAGTGATTACATTCCTCCACTTAGGGTTGGCGTCAGGAAAGGCATCCGGCCGTAAAAGAGGGCTAAAACCACTCGTGTGTGTGTGTGTGTGTGTGTGTGTGTGTGTGTGACACAGTTTGCATCCGAGACACTACAAATCTCGGAAAAACCGGTAGTAGAATGTTATGGGTGACTTTACAGGAACGTTATGTTATAAAGAGTGTAAGAATAGCATGGGGAAAAATTTGAAGAATGGGTTGTTCACAACCAGTGAGGAAAAATATATTAAATAAGTATGGATTTGGAAAGATTTAATTTCTTATTTTGATTATATATACAGCATAACTTAATAAATCATTTCCCTGTAAAGGAAATTGTGAAGCTTTAGAGCAGACTTCAAAGAACGACCCCTTATTTTAAAGTGTATGATCTGAAGATCATCAGGATGTTTATTTATTTATTTATTTATTTATTTATTTATTTATTTATTTATTTATTTATTTATTTATTTATTTATTTATTTATTTATTCCTGACTTACTTTTGCGGTGAAGTTAGGGCTCACGGCCCTCTCTTACACTTAACCACTATAAACAATAAAATTTAAAAATGTAAACATAAAAGTAAGACATAGAAATTCTAAAAAGAAATAATACTACGGACAGATAATTCTAAGACTAAGTTAGGCCTACACATCAGTACAGCAATTAATGTGACAATACTACTACTACTACTACTACTACTACTACTACTACTACTACTACTACTACTACTATTACTACTACTAATAATAATAATAATAATAATAATAATAATAATAATAATAAATGAAGAAAACTCATTCACAGCCAATTTTCCTACTTCGTTGCCTCCTTTTTGTTTTCATCTAGTAGTTGCATGATCTTCCACTAGATAAGTGGTGTGGCAGCAGACGTAGTTCCGAGGCCCCCTGTTGCGTACCATGTGGGCGCTGGTATCACAACTACTAGCGCTGTAACGGTAGAAACGACAGTTTCAAGAAGTAGCGTCTTGACGCACCGTTAAGATGGTGGCGTGAAGTTACTACGAGTTCTGGCTTGAAGATTTGTTGTTACGAACTTACGGAGTTACTTTCGTCACATAAAATATGAAAATCAATATACAGTCATGCTCTCATAGACGCCGCCGATACTACAAAGATATGAGGGAAACAGAGCCCAGAGTATTTCAACAGTATCAGCAACCATATTGCAAAGGCTTACTTGTCTTTTTTCAGCATTTTATTCACAAGCACTAATAAAATATAGGCTAATCCAAATTAATTGCAAGGCAGTTATTTTCTGGAATTCAAACACTCTTTGGGCATTACTTTAAATAAAACTGTGGCTGAATGTAGTCTTCTCACTACGTTCCGAATAGGCTCCAACATTCCCGGCTGAAGGGTCTCACATTTCGCTCGCCGAGATGTGTTCTCACACCGCTCAGTTCATATTTTGTTATAAAATGTCTCATATTTAATTTCATCAAATGAATGTAATAACGTACTCAAAAACTTTACTTCATTATCCAGTAACATAGTAATTAAGCATCCATGTACTTATATCGATATAAACTATTATTCCTCACTACACATTAGGAGCTCATTCACCGAGCTCGATAGCTGCAGTCGCTTAAGTGCGGCCAGTATCCAGTAATCGGGAGATAGTGGGTTCGAATCCCACTGTCGGCAGCCCTGAAGATGGTTTTCCGTGGTTTCCCATTTTCACACCAGGCAAATGCTGGGGCTGTGCCTTAATTAAGGCCACGGCCGCTTCCTTCCCATTCCTAGTCCTTTCCAATCCCATTGTCGCCATAAGACATATCTGTGTCGGTGCGACGTAAAGCAAATAGCAAATAGGAGCTCATTCGCGAAATTTTGTACTGTATTTTTTCTGTGTTTTATGCTTTTAACACCCTTTAACCTTCTAGACGCTGATCTGCTGGAATATTCTCTGAGATATTAATATCAACCTTTGTGATACGGGTATCTCAAATTTAGGCTGTCTTATATCTCTGGCAGCTGCACCGGGTCCTTGGAAGACGAGTATCTAACAAACGGTGTTATTCACCCGATACAGCCGATCTGTCGCGCTAACATAGGTAGGTTTTCCGTAACACTGGGGTGGGGAAAGGCTGGAACATAGTAGATAGTAGCTGCTACATTATTTAAACAGAGGTTGCGTAGCGAAGTGCGTGCTGTAAGCATGGTTGGCATTGAACAGTACCGGGCCGCTATTGGGAAATGGCAGGCAAGGCAGAAGAAGGAGGTCAGGAATGGATTGGTGACGGACGGATTGAAAATGAGTGAAGCGGTGCTGGTGGTGACAGTGATAGCAGTGTTACTGGTTATTGGGGGGGTGGAAGTAAACCCAGGCCCAAATACCAGTGGAAAATATAGCACGGAGGATTTGGCCGCACTCAGGGTGGTTGTAAGTGAAGTGATGCAGGAAAAGTGTCAATGGGATAAGGTGCAGGAAATAAAGGACATGATGGAGGAGCAGAGAAGGGAGATAGGGAACATGAAGAAATGGCTTGAAACGAAGACTGAGGAATCGAGCAGGAGAGTGGTCAATAACGAGAAAGAAATCGAGTTATTGAGAGGGGAAGTGAAGCATCTGAAAGACGAGGTGATGAAGATGAAGAAAGAAGCGGAGGGGTACAGGCAGGAGAGATTGAAAAAAGCCATATTTTTATATGGAATTGAGGAAGGGGCGAGAGAGAGCAAGATTGAGCTGATATTTAAGGTGGTGGAAGCTATACGTGATGTTATGAAGGTAAACTTTAGTGAGGTAGACATTGATGATGTAGAGAGAGTTGGTAGAATCAAAGGTCGGAGGCCAATTAGGGTTACATTGTTCTCAACCCTAATGGCAGATTCTGTGTTAAGAAACAGCAAGAATTTACAAGGGCGGAAAATAGGGGTGAAAGGAGATATGGGAAGAGAAGGAAGTGAAAACGCGAAGATCTTGAATAGGCACCTTTGGAGAGCGAGGAACCAGGGGCTAAAGGCCCGAATAAGAGGTCTGAGGTTGGAGGTGACGAACGGGCGATGGGTCAGAGTTCATTCAGTTTCTAAGCTAAAAGAAATGGACGAAAACGAGAGGGTTGAGAGTGGTGAGAGGTCAAGGCAAGATGGGAAGAAGAAAGAAGAAAAGAAGAGGAGGAGGGACGTGGCAGGAGAACAGGGCATCTCGGAAGAGAATGGGCAGTGCAGCCGGGAGACAGAAGACCAAGATAGTGAAGTGGACGGTGAGAGTGGACCGCAAGAAACTGGGAGAGGAGAGTGTAGTGGTGCAGTGAGTAAGAAAGGACAAAGGGGGATGGATTCAGAAGTCCAAAATAGTGAGGGGGAGAGTGGGGGTGAGCAGCAAGAAGAGGTGAGTGCAGGGTGCAGTGGTGTAGCGAAAAAGAAAGGTCAAGAGGAGACAGATCGACAAGAAGGTAAAAAACTTATGAGTAAAGTCAGGAGTAAGAGCTTAAAAGACATATGGGGAAAAGTACGTAAAGGGATGGAGGATACAGAGGGAGAGAGGTCGATAAATACTAGAAGTAAGAATAGAGTGGGAGACCTAGAAGGGAGGGAGGGAAAGTTATAACAATTTTGGAAGATAGGATGTGTGAATATTGAAGGAGTAAGGAGCAAATTAGGAAACAAGAAAGTTAGGGAAGTAATTGAAAGTTTCGATGTTGTGGCACTCTTAGAGACGTGGTTGGAAACAGGGAGGGAGATTGCATGGAAGGGGTTTGAGATAAAATATAAATATAGAAGAAAAGAGAGGAATAAGGGACGAGCACCAGGAGGGATGATAGTTCTAATTAGGGAAGAAATTAGTGAAAGAGTAGAGGATATAGAGACCGATATGATGGAAACCATATGGCTGAGATTGAATTTGGGAGAGAGAGAGGGACGGAGGAAGAAAATAAATCTAGCTTTTGTTTACTGCCATCCTAGTAATTCAGAATATGCAAATAAATATTTTTTTGAAGAGTTATTGGTGGATATTGGTAGGATAAGGGGAATGTATCCAGGGGAGGAGGATATGTTGTTATTTGGGGATTGGAACGCGAGAATAGGAGAACAGAGCCCAATTTATAGTAGGGAGGATGGAATGTGTTTGTTAGAAAGCAGAAGGAGTGAGGACAAAATTACAAATAGTTATGGAGAGAAGCTCCTAGAGATGTGTGCTGTGGGAAACTTGTATATTCTGAATGGGTGGATAGAGGGTGACAGGACGGGGAAATTGACATATGTTACGGAGAAAGGGGGTAGTGTGATAGATATGGTTCTGAGCTCGGAAGGGATGATTGAGGAAGTTGTAAGTATGGAAATAGGAGATTGGATTGAGTCACACCATTTCCCGGTGAGGGTTATGCTGAAAAGAGAGGTAGAGAAGCGTACAATGAAGGAAAATGAGACAAAGGATAAACGAGGGAGGGGTTATAATAAGTACAAATGGACAGAGAAGGTGGGCCGGGATTGGAATAGGGTAGTAAAGGAGGAGTTACATCTTCTGAAATATGGGTGGGAAGGGGCGTTAGAAGAGAATGATACTGATAAAGCCTTGGAATTGTTGCTACATCCAATAAAGATGATAGCGCAGAAGGTGAAAGCTAGAAAAGGAAATAAGAAAGAGGGAGAAGAATGGTTTAATAGGGAGTGTGAAGGATTGCGGAGGAGGGTGATGGACGCTTTAGGAGAATATAGAAGGAAAGGTGGAAGCCAAGAAAGGGAGTTTTTCTGTAGATTGAGGAAGGAGTATAAAAAGAAAATTTCTGAGACAAAAAAGACGTGGTTAGAGGAACAAATGGAAGCCATAAATAATGACTGCAAGACTAACAATTTTGAGAGAGTCTGGGATAAGATTAATAGAATTATTAAGGGTGGAAGGAATATGGAGAGAACGAGTATTGAGGAAGTGCAATGGGTCAGGCACTTCGAGGAATTACTAGGAAAAAAGGGGGGTGATAGATGGAGAGGTTCGGGAGAAGAAGTAATTTGGAGTAATAGGGGAGTGGCAATTTATGACTTGGATAAAGAAATCACAAGAGAGGAAATCCGGGGAGTGATAAGCAGAGCCAGAGCGAAGTCGGCCGGGGGGTGTAATGGTATAAATAATAAGTTTTGGAAGGAAATTAGTAAAAATGAGATAATGATAGAGGGCATGGTGAAACTATTCAATAGGATATTCGAGGGAGGAAATTACCCTAGGGAATGGGAAACAGGAATCATATGCCCTATATACAAGGGAAAGGGTAGTAGGAACGATGTGAACAGTTATAGGGGTATATCTCTGTTGGATTCTCTGAGTAAAATATATACTGGGGTGCTAGCGAACAGAATAAGTGGGTGGGCGGAAGAAAATGGAATTTTGACAGATTACCAAGGGGGATTTAGGAAAAAGAAAAGAACAGTGGATAATATAATGATAGTAAAGACTATTTTAGAAAAGTATAAGAATATGAATAGAAGTACGGTTTATGTAGCAGCAATAGATTTTGAGAAAGCTTTTGATAAGGTAAATAGAGAGGCCCTAAGAGAGAAATTAGGTAGGCTAGGGATTTCGGAGAAGATGTTGAGGGCAGTGGAAGGAATATACAGGGACGTCAGGTTTTGTGTAAAATTGGGAGAAGGGAGAATGAGTGGACCATTAGAGTCCAAGGTGGGTTTAAAACAAGGTTGCAAGTTATCGCCCATACTGTTTATTTTATTTATAAACGATATTTTAGAGGGGTTTGGGGCAGGAAATTGGGCTGTACCGGTAATTAATGGTTTGGAAGTGCCAGGACTGATATTTGCGGATGATGTGTTATTGATGACGTTAACTTCAGGGGCGATGAATAGGGCCTTAGAGTCAGTGACGCTATTTGCGAGGAAATGGGGATTGAAAATTAATGGAAATAAGTCTAAAATATTGATAGTACAGGTGAACAAAAGAAGAAAGATGGAAGGGAATTGGGGAATACAGGGAGAAAGATTGGAACAGGTAAGGAAGCTGGAATATCTAGGAGTTATTTTTAATGATAAAGGAACTTGGAGTGACCAGATCAAAAGAATGAAATATAGAGGCTTGGCAGCCTTAGCCTCAGTCAGAAATTTGCTACTCAAGTTCCCGGGGATCAGTTACAAAACACTGAGACTCGTGTTCAGGTCGGTAATAGTGGGGAGGGTATTATACGGGGCAGAAGTTTGGGGGCTGGATGAAAAAAGAGAGGAACTAAGAAAGATTGTTAGTAGTTTTGCGAAGTTAGTGATGGGCTTACCGAGGTGTACAGCAAATGTAGGGGCGGAATTAATGTGTGGGGAGGATTTGGAATCAGAGGGTGTGAAAAGAATAGTTAGATATTGGATGAATTTAAAAAGACAGGAAGGTGGGAGAGTTTTACAGGCTGCATATGTACAGCAATTTAAGAGCATGTATAAGGGTGGATGGTTAGAAAAAATAAAAGGATATTTAGAGAGGATAGGATTAGGGCACCTGTGGGGGGAGGTTTGGTCAAAGACAGAAGTGAGAGGGATGAAAATACTGGAAAGGAGAATTAGGGATATCCATAGGCAGAAATTATTGGGGGAAAGCAGACTAAGAAATTCGCTGATTGTTTTGACGAAAATAGAGGAGATAGCAGGGTTGAATATTAGATACGTCGATAGGTCAAATCGATATGGGATGATGTGGTGGCTTTTAGGTATGCCAAGGAATAAGGGCTGGTTACAGGGCAGGGATAAGACAAGGTGTGTACTTTGTGGAGATGTGAATGATGAGTTTCACTTGCTAAGAGACTGTGAGGGAACGAGGGGGTTGAGACATGGATTATTGAGTGCCGAGCATCGGGAAATACTGGGGAGAGGGGATGAGAACGCAATACTGAGATGGATTCTTAAACAATGGGAAAAAGGGGGTGAATTGAACAGGTATTTGTGTGCGACAAAAAAGGCCTGCGAGAGTAAAATGAAGGAGAGTGAGTTAGAGGGTGGGCAGGGGAATAGGGGGGTAGAATAGTTATCTGTATAAGGGAAGGAGATAGTAGGTTAAAATTTTAATGGTTTAGTGTATATAGGGACTGAGTATTTAGTTAGGGGAGTTGGGTAAGAGGACAGGATGGCATGGTCTGTTTGTTTTATGATATGTCAGTAATTGTTATTCATTGTAATTTTATTAGGTTATGATGGTAACTATTTGTGAAGACTGAAATAGGGTAAATAATTGGTGAAGGCTGAGACGTGGTAAGGGTGAAGTGATATATTTATTGTGATATTTGGAGTTGACGCTGATTGGTAAGTTTTATGATATGTCAGTAATTGTTATTCACTGTAAATTTATTAGGTTATGATGGTAATTATTTGTGAAGACTGAAATGTGGCAATGGTGAAGTGGTATATTTATTGTTGATGTAGATAAGAGAGAGGATAGCATGATAGTGTGGTATGAGATTGAGAGGTGGTATATGAAGCGATGTGTTGGTATTGAAGTGTAGATGTATTAGCTTTTGGTTTGGTAGGAGGTTATTTAATGCTAACTAAGTGAGTGTTAAGAGGGACAAGAGTTTTGGATGGTAGAGATTGGAATGTGGTGTTGGTGAAGAGATGGTATATGAGTGTTTGGTATTTTAAGGTGAAGATGGCCTGGTATCTAGATACGATTAAGTTAAGATGTGTCATATTGCTGAAATGAGGTGTTGGAGAAGTGGTGGTATAAAATGGTCGCAGTTATTGAGGACGATGGTGGAAATATGGTGAGAAGCGGTGTTAAGCGGTGTTATTTGGTAAATCTGAGATGTTGTAAATTTAGATTCAGTGGTGTATTGTGGCCCGGTCTAGAAAGCCAAGAATAACGGCCGAGAGGATTCGTCGTGCTGACCACACGACACCTCGTAATCTGCAGGCCTTCGGGCTGAGCAGCGGTCGCTTGGTAGGCCAAGGCCCTTCAAGGGCTGTAGTGCCATGGGGTTTGGTTTGGTTTGGTGTATTGTGGAAGGTATATGAGGTGGATCTGGAATGGAAATTGTGGGTAAGAGGTGGTATCTGAATCCGGGAGTTTGTATGTAGATGGTTTATTTATTGCTGAATTATTTTCGATTTATCGATTGAAACAAAATGTGGTGTGGGAGAAGTGTTGGTATAAGCGAAGATGGTTTGGTAATGAGATGGTTTAATTTATTGCTGAAACTTTTGGAGTTGGAGAGATGATTGTATTAAGTGAGGGTTGGTTAATGTAGTGTATGATGGATTGAAGGGCAATTGCGGAATGTTGGTTGTTATGGTTTGGACAGAGAGTAAGTTAGAGGACAATGAAGATGACGTATGTGCTGAATCCACAAGGACACGTAATGAGTGGTGGTTGCGATAGCAAATGTAATGCTGAGCATGGCGTGGGTTTTAAAATGAGATCAAGCATGGCTAAATAATGGACTAGTTGCAACATGAGAGGTAGTAATGCATTGAAATAAAAGTGGTATTTAAGGTAAGTGTGGAGGGAGACCAGTGTTGAAATTTGATTGTAAGTTATTATGATTTTCTGCTGGGTTAGGATTGTGTTATTTATTGTTGTGAACGTGGAGGACTTTTGTTTGTGTTATGGCTGGTTAGAATGTAAGTGCTGACTGTCGATGTTTTGGTATTGATCGGGAGTATGTCAGGGAAAATGAATGTGACGAAAGTTGCTGTAGGCATTAGGACAAGTGATGAGTTTGCTGGATCCTCGAGCCGAGGACTGCTACAGAATTGTTATCATTTTTGTTATTATTTATTCCTATTATCTCTATTATCATTATTATATTATTATGTATTTAGTTATTATTATTATTATTATTATTATTATATTATTATTATTATCATTATTTTATTATTATTTTTATTATTTTTTTTATTATAATTATTAATATTGTGTCTTATTGCTTTGTGAACATGTAATGGGGCGGAAAGCCTGTTTGTTCATAAATAAATAAATACTAAATACTAAATACATTATTTAAAGTACACCCCTAGTGTTTGCTTGTATAAAGATAGGAAGCCATGGTAAAGCATCTTCCGAGCTGCCGAAGGTGGAAATCGAATCAATTATCGCCCGAATACAAGCTGTTATATACAGGAGAACACGAGTGTAGCTGGACTAGTGTTTATCAATATTCCCGTAGAATGATAAACGCTCAAATATTTTTCTGAGATCCTAAAGAGGTTTTTAATCATTTTTTCAAAGAGTTATGATATATAATATAATTGGAAACATGTACGGTAAGTGTCTTGGATGAGCAGATAATACCCGTCCACATGATAGGATGCTAGGCATTAAAGATATAAAGACTCCAGACTCTATTATATTATATAACAGTAATCATGTACGTTAACTCTCGCATGTTGTGGTATACATCAAAGCTGTGTGTGCAGAGGGTAACATTACTTTATTGAAAATATTTCTTGGTTTGCAGGATATCCTAAGCACATCTTCTATGCTTGTCCCTTAGAGCAACCAGAAGACCAATGCCATCGAATCTCACAAAAAGCACAGTTGTTTGCGGCATCAGTGTGGCATCCGTGGACTTCCCCTGGGGTGTTTTACTTCCCACAAGTAACCCCCATGTATATGCTTCTGTAAATCACCCAAGCATTTGCGATTGCCACATCAACAATTCGGGTGGAAAGACACCAGTACCATTTTTCTCTCGGACTGCAATGTCATACTAACCAGACATTATGGTTTACTCCTCCAATATGGTCGTTGTATGCTTTTAGGAGCTTCAGTTTTTGTACAGTAACCAGTGCAAAGGATCTCTTACTCCACCTTGAGAAATGCTTGACTAAGGTTCTGCACATTCAAAAGTGGTTACGACACTTACGCATCTGTTAACATTCCATCGCACTATTAGAATCTCACAATCCTTACTTTTTAAGTAGTCTTTATTCATTTCCTTACCCATTTTCAAACATAAGTCGCCTGCTTGGTTCTCCCTCACAGTACCCGTTGCTCTAGGGATCGGAGCTGAATCAGATCTCACTTATTGTTAGTGAAAATGTTATCAAAGAATGCTATGTGACTACTAGGATTGTCCACTCAGTCTAACATGTTCGGATTAACACAGGATTCTAATAACATATCCTGTTTTCCACCCTCCGTCTGATTCCTGCCACAATACAGATTTAAATAGAAACAGAAGAATCCACACAGGGCCCATAACTTGTACCCGAAAATAATAGTCTTACTTTTGATTAACTGTTTCGGGTTAAAATGGCCATTGTGTTTTACTATTATTTCATGCACTATCAGACATTCCTCAAACACACCAAACTGTCTCGATCAGATGCATGAAGCCCTTGTCACTCATGTGTTCGTTGGCAAGATCACTAATTTAAAAGTCAATGAGTCTCTTCAACTTCAGATATTTATTTCTTGGCACAGCTTCCTTGACAATTTCTACACCTAAGTGTTGATTTTGAGACCAATAAGCTCTTTATTAACGGTATCCACTACCCAGTATCCAGTATCCAGTAAAAATAAGAAACCCAAAAAATCACTTATTTCGTGAGGGCTGACAAAAAATCTGGGATACACTTTTTACTTTCAGCGTTTAGAACAGTTTCCCTTATATTGGGTTGAAGTATCTCATCGTGAAAATATTTTTCAGAGAGATAATAATGTTATTTGCTTCACGTCCCACTAACTACTTTTACGGTTTTCGGAGACCCCGAGGTGCCGGAATTTAGTCCTGCAAGAGTTCTTTTACGTGCCAGTAAATCTACCGACAGGAGGCTGACGAATTTCAGCTAATTGAAATACCACCGGACTGAGCCAGGATCGAACCTGCCAAGTTGGGGTCAGAAGGCTAGCGTCTCAACCGTCTGAGCCACTCAGCCCGGCGGTCGCGGAACGAACGGACGCAGACAATACATTAACATTCAGGCATCCGGGTAAATGTATACAAATATAAAGCATAATCCTGATGAGGATAGTCGTATATAACAGTGCCACCGCAATTAATTGCATGTCGCTGATCTATCAGAATCAGTGTTCAAGGCCCGTTGAGGACGGACTATATCGAAAGCCGGAGTCTAACAGTGTTGGTCCGGTTCAGGGATTAACAGCGGTTGATTGAAAGAGAAGAACACGGCAAAATTAAGGAGATTCAAACATCAGTATGGCGGGGGGAAGGGGATTTATCCAGTGAACCTCGGGAGTGTCATGGCTGGTTAGGTGCCAATCCAATGGAGCCGCTGCCATGGGTTTCCTAGCATCCAAAACGGGTCAGTCATGAGTGGTGAATTTTAATTATTTAAGTGCAGGAGAAACTTAGGAGCAGAAGTCAGGCATCGTAATGTAAATAAATCTACAGTATTAGTACCTGGAATTAATAGGTTTTCCACTTGTTAGATGGTCGACAAATGGGATCCTAATTCTGTGTATATTGCATGCTTAGATATTTCATATGTTTGTGGTATTGCCTAGGCGGAATTACACCCATGTTCATTAAAAGCAGAACACCTTGAAAAACTAGAGATATGAAGTTCATATTCACAGGACATGTTCAATAGTATGTTCTATAGGAACGAGTAGCATTTCAGTCACCTAGGTTCAGCATGTGTCCTGTTGTCTAATTGAAAACAGGTCATCCTTGGGCACTGACATCTTGTTCTAAGCGTGATGGCATCGGCACGTATAAGGCGCGAATGGCGCCCTGGGGTATAGCCATCCATGCTGCATTCACCTTGTTACACATTCAATCTTTGGTGGTTGGCTTTGGGTCACAGCGCCGCACACGTCGTTTCACCTTATCCCACACATTTTCGATTGGCGACAAGTCCGGTGATCGGGTGGGCCAGGGCAACACTCTGACGTCCTGTGACAACAAGAAAGCAGCAGCATGTGGTCGGGCATTGTCCTATTGAAATATGGCGTCTGGGGTGTCGTATAGAAAGGGTGTGGCTACGGTTCGCAGGATGCCATTCACGTAGTTTAAACTGGTCACACTGCCCTGGACACGCACAATAAGACCCCACACCATAAGACCTTGAGTTGGCGCTGTATGTCTTGAGCGAATGCAGTCAATGTGATGCCTCTTCCCCTGTCTGCGGCGAAGCAAATTGCGGCCATCATTTTCTAACAAACAGAACCTGCATGCGTCTGAGAACACTATTTGCTGCCATTCCTGTACCTAGTGACGTCGCTCCATACACCATTGCAGTCAGGCATGTTTATTCACATCAGTAAAAGGTAGTGGACGACGCGCCGGTAACCTAGACCGTAATAAACGGCGACGGACTGTCACTCCTGATAGTGTACCATGTGCTACACTGGTTCACTGTTGCGCCAGAGCCGAGGAGGACGCAGGTCGGTCCTACAATGCCATCCATGAACTGAGAACTCCCTGAGGAGTTTTGCAGTAGAGGCACGGACAGAGGTTAGTGATGATCGAAAACCCTGTAGGCTACTCTCGTAGCGTACGGGTACCAAACTGTACGAAACATACTCCAAAACGCCTCTCTGTATTCTAGACGGTCATGGAGAATCTTAAACTCAGACACCATGGTGAACGGTACAGATGGGCACAAAATGACCAGAATGGACTATGAAAAAATTGGCACAAATTTCTCTTCACAGACGAATGCCGCATATGTCTGATACCCGATGACCATCGACAACATGTGTGGAGGGCACCTGGTAATGGTTCACGCCAGAGACATCATTTCCATACAGTACAGCGAGGTGGTGGATCAGTGATGTTCTGAAATGGAATCATGTGGGGGAGTCGGACGCCATTGATTTCCACCCAGGGAACATTCCACGCTCCCCAATATATAGATAATGTTCTCCAACCCATCCCTGAACCGTTTCATCAGTATGTCGGGAAATAATTCAGGTATATGGATGACAACTTCCGCGTCCTTCGTGCAGCCATCGTCAATGATTTCATCAATCGTGCCGGTATTGCTTGGATGGTTGGCCTTCATGTTTCCCCGGTATCAGTCCCATGTAACATTGAAAAGAGCTGTGCGGACACGTCCTGCCCCACCAAGAAATCTACGGGAGTTAGGCAGGGTTGCCACTGAGGAATCGGATAAATCAAACCAGCAGTGCTTAAATGAACTCGTGGGCAGCAAGTCATATAGGGCGCAGGCTTGCTTTGATGCAAGAGGACATGTTACTCAGTATTGAATGGGATTGCTACTCAATGGGCTTACCTCAAGTAAAGTGATTTGTGTTTCTGTTAGTTTACAGTAGAAGTGATTTGTTTGGTTATGCTTGTCAAACTGTAAGATACATTACGTTTGTAGTACCACTTCAACATTTGTACGAATATAGTCTATTAGAACTTTTGTTTGGCGGATGATGCGTAACTACATTTTTGTGTATAACCCCATAGAAACAAATCAAGCGAAGTTAAATCGGGAGATCTTGTAGGCAAAATCAAGGGACTACTCCGACCAATCCATCGTTTATGATACACTTGACAAAGAAGATTTCCCAGAGGTGGGATTTAATTAGCTGGGGAGCCACATAACTGGAACCAATGCTGTGCTCTCAGTCGAAGGGGAACGTCTTCCAGCAAATCCTCCATCCCATTTTGAAATAATTCCAGATCACATCATTCTCCAAGACCAGGTGAGAAAAAGTCAGGTCCGAAGACCTGGTTTCGAAAATTACTACAATAGACCTTTATGACCCAGCGTTTCTGCTGATGCCCCTCTCGAACACAATCAGGGTTTTTAGAAGCCCAATAGCGAATATTGTGCCCGTTGACGATGCCGATATACACGTAATGTCATTCATCGCTCCACAGAATGCACTGAATGAAATCAGGCCTAACATCACGTATATGAATAAGCTTTGGGAAGTAATCAATTCTGCAATGAAAATGGCTTCCATACGGTTGTCGGTTGAGGTAAAATTTGTAGGATGCCACGCCCTCTTTTTCAAACTTTTATGCTGTAATGTTCTGTAAACGCCCAGCACACCAGATCTTTTCTATGTCCTGCAGAACATAGCGTAAAATTTCGAACACGAAACTTCTATCACACTCAGAGCAATTTCAATAACGCTGTTGATGATGATGGTAATAATAATACGATTACATTGGAAACCGTCCAACTCGTTGGCTGAATGGTCAGCGTACTGGCCTTCGGTTCAGAGGGTCCCTGGTTCGATTCACGGCCGGGTCGGGGATTTTAACCTTCATTGGTTAATTCCAATGGCCCGGGGGCTGGGTGTTTGTGCTGTCCCCAACATCCCTGTAACTCACACACCACACATAACACTATCCTCCACCACAATAACACGCAGTTACCTACACATGGCAGATGCTGCCCACCCTCATCGGAGGGTCTGCCTTACAAGGGTTGCACTCGGCTTGAAATAGCCACACGAAATTATATATTGGAAACTGTATTTACCGAGCCATTTGGACGTACGGTTAGGTTCGCTTATCTATTAGCTTGCATTCGGGAGATATTGGGCTCGAATTTCACATTTGGCAGCCCCGAACATGGGTTTCCGTTGCTTCCCATTTTCACACCAGGCAAATGCTGGGGCTGTACCCTACTTAAGGACACTGTCGATTCCTTCCTAAACTTAACACCCTCCTATCCTTACGTCGCCGAAAACTTTCGATGGGTTCGTTCTACGTTGAACCACCAAAAAAACCTGTACCTACCATGTGTTGGATTTTCTTCAAAATAAAGACCATTTTCTCGTTCTCATGTAGGGCCTACTGGTCTCTCTCTTGATGGTCGGACATGAAATATTCCGTGAATCCGTAACGTCATCACTGTATGCTTAAAACATGTTCTGTAGTTGAGCGACGCAATAGGGACCTCTCTTGGTAAAGTCTGCGAGGGTAGCAGCATTCTGCCCCATTTTACTGTATAGCAGAACAATGTCAGTGTATTCCTTGTTAGTGAACGCAACAGCAACACCAACAATGCCAACACAAACTGAGGATCTTCTGCCCACTGTTCCTAACTTTGACCTCTTGTAGGTCATTCGCGATGAATCAAAATCTCAACTCGTTACGCCTTTGAATTCGGCAGCAGCTGAACCAGGTCTCTACGGCTCTACCCATAGCGCATTTGATATTGCCCCTTGAATGTAGAAATAACTTCCTGCTCTCTTCTGTTTCCTTTGTCTATATTTGCTTTCCTGCCGGTGCTGACGGGCTATCTGGTATGAAAAAATGCCTTAATTTTTATGAGTATGGTTTATGGTTACTGTATATCAAATAAGCGATTGTCCTTTATTTCGTCATCACATAATTGCATTTACTGGATAAACACATTTGGAAGAGAGTAGAGTTAGACATTCGGACATAGTCATGAGGGCACCAAATGATGCTTTGTCTCTGGTCGCAGAATTTATTGTTGAGTCGTCTGCCCAGAACTTTCAAGCTTGCATTCTATGCGTTCTCGTGGCTGTGAGTTTGCCATTATGGCGAATTTCTGTTGCCGTTGTACGGGGCCTGCCCAGGACATTTGACTGATGCGACGATCATCCCGCGCTGTTGTCTGTTGGGTTGGCTACTTCCCAGGTGTACGGCCATGTACCATTCATTTGACCACTGTTGTCATACGCGTTGTACTGTAGATGCATTTCGGCCAACACGTTCAACTACAGCCCGCACAGATAACCCACTCTCACGCATACCCATTCGTGGTGTTGCAATGTAAATTTCCCCTAGTGCATATAATGTATGTAATATGCAGTATTGTAGTAGCAATCAATGTGTTGGTGTATAAGGTGTTTTATTGCTAGGAACACCCTAATCGGAGAGTCTGCCTTACAAGGGCTGCAGTCGGCTAGAAATAGCCGCACGAAATAATAATAATAATAATAATAATAATAATAATAATAATAATTATTATTATTATTATTATTATTATTATTATTATTATTATTATTATTATTATTAGCATTATTATTGCTAGGAATGTCAGTAATTTTAAGAGAAATATTTGGTAGTAAGAAAGGAAGGAAATATCTCGATATTATAAATTGCGCTTTAAAGCAGACCTAGACGTATAGATGAAATGAATTAATCTAAGCGTTATATAATATAATATAATATAATATAATATAATATAATAGAATAGAATATAATATAATATAAAATAATATAATATAATAGTCTAGGCCCTAGGGGGTCCGCTCTCTGTAATGTTATTTATTTTACCAAATTTTGATATATTTATCCGTTTTAGGTCAACCCGAGATCATAAGTAATTTTCACCTTTCGTGTCTGTTTGTTTGCCTGTTTATATGTCTGCCTATTTGTATGTTTGTTCCACCATCACGGGTAATCGGCTGAAGAGATCTCAACCAAACTTCATATTTGGAGTATACTCATTCAGGAGCAGGTTTTGATATGTATATAATATAAAAATCTTGGTCTATCAAAGGACTAATAATATAACAATCGTTTAATAATGTGTTATTTCCGTTCCTTTATGCCATGTAGGTATTTATCCTACGACGGCTAATAATGCAGATGATTTCGAAATATTGGATTTTTATTCCAAGACCCGTGGAGCATGTTGTACAGGTCACTTCATGGTGGATAAGTGGGAAACTAAAGAGCCATTTTACTCTTCACTCTTTTACACTTTTCGGTAGGGTAGATATTAAGGGAGGTGTCCTCAATGTCAGAGCGCCACGGAAATGGTCAGAGTTACAATATGCAACCTGAGAACCACGGACAATTCCGCACAACTTCGGACCAGGAACTGTTCCGTACAATGAAGTCGAAAATCTTCTTCATTCCCTCTCGAATTAGTTCAGCTTCATTATATTTTCGTTACTGCTCCGCGCTGTCGTAAGAAAATGTCATTTTAACATATCACATCAAACGTGTGACATACATACATCATCATTATAGACTGTTAGGCCTTTCAGCGTTCAGTCTGCAAGCCTCTGTGAATTTACTAAACGTCACCAAAATCCTCGATTTGCAACTAATGTTGTGGCCTCATTTAGTTCTATACCTCTTATCTTTAAATCGTTAGGAACCGAGTCTAACCATCGTCGTCTTGGTCTACCTCTACTTCTTTTACCCTCCATAGCAGAGTCCATTATTCTCCTAGGTAACCTATCCTCCTCCGTTCGCCTCACATGACCCCACCACCGAAGCCGGTTTATGCGTACGGCTTTATCCATCGAGTTCATTCTTAACATAGCCTTTATCTCTTCATTCCGAGTACCCCCTGCCATTGTTCCCACCTGTTTGTACCACCAATAATTCTTGCTACTTTCATGTCTGTTACTTCTAACTTATGAATAAGATACCCTGAGTCCACCCAGCTTTCGCTCCCGTAAAGCAAAGTTGGTCTGAAAACAGACCGATGTAAAGATAGTTTCGTCTGGGAGCTGACTTCCTTCTTACAGAATACTGTTGACCGCAACTGCGAGCTCACTGCATTAGCTTTACAACACCTTGATTCAATCCCACTTACTATATTACCATCCTGGGAGAACACACAACCCAAGTACTTGAAATTATCGACCTGTTCTAGCTTTGTATCACCAATATGACATTCAGTTCTGTTGAATTTCTTACCTACTGACATCAATTTAGTCTTCGAGAGGCTAAATTTCATACCATTCTCATTGCACCTATTTTCAAGTTCCGAGATATTACACTGCAGGCTTTCAGCACAATCTGCCATTAAGACCAAGTCGTCAGCATAGGCCAGACTGCTTACTACATTTCCACCTAACTGAATCCCTCCCGGCCATTTTATACCTTTCAGCAGATGATCAAAGCAGATGAACCAAGAAGTCATTCTACCATCAATTCTCACTGAAGCCCAATTGTCAACATAAATGCCTTTGATTGATTTTAATAATCTACTTTTAATTCCATAGTCCCCCCAGTATGGCGAACATCTTTTCCCTCGATACCCTGTCATATGCTTTCTCTAGATCTATAAAACATAAACACAACTGCCTATTCCTCTCGTAGCATTTTTCAATTACTTGGCGCATACTGAAAATCTGATCTTGACAGCCCCTCTGTGGTCTGAAACCACACTGGGTTTCATCCGACTTCCTCTCAACGACTGATCGCACCCTTCCTTCTAAGATGCCAGTGAATACTTTCCCTGGTATACTAATCAATGAGATACCTCGATATTGTTGCAATCCTTCCTGTTCCCTTGCTTATAGATAGGTGCAATTACTGCTTTTGTCCAATCTGAAGGTACCTTACCAACACTCCATGCTAATTTTACTACTCTATGAAGCCATTTCATCCCTGCCTTCCCACTATACTTCACCATTTCAGGTCTAATTTCATCTATTCCTGCTGCTTTATGAAAATGGAATTTATTTACCATCCTTTCCACTTCCTCAAGCATAATTTCGCCAACATCATTTTCCTCCTCCCCATGAGCTTGGCTGTTCGCAACACCATCAGGACGAATTCCTTTTACATTGAGAAGATGTTCAAAATATTCCCTCCACCTCTCCAGTGATTCCCTGGGATTTATTATGAGTTCGCCTGAATTACTCAAAACACTGCTCATTTTCTTTTTCCCTCCCTTCCTAAGAATCTTTATTACTGTCCAGAAAGGTTTCCCTGCTGCTTGACCTAGCCTTTCCAGGTTGTTACCAAAATCTTCCCATGACTTCTTTTTGGATTCAACAACTATTTGTTTCGCTCTGTTTCTTTCATCGACGTACAAATCCCTGTCTTCCTCGGCACTTGTTTGGGGCCATTTCTGATAAGCCTTCTTTTTACGTTTACAAGCTTCTCTCACTTCATCATTCCACCAAGATGTTCGCTTTTTCCCATCTTTACCCACAGTTGTTCATAGGCATTCCCTTGCTGTTTCTACTACAGCATCCTTGTATGCCACCCATTCACTTTCTATATCCTGAACCTGCTTACTGTCTACTGTTTGAAACTTCTCACTGATCACATCAATGTACTTCTGTCTACTTTCCTCGTCCTGGAGATTTTCTACCCGTATTCGTTTGCAGACAGATTTCACTTTCTCTACCCTAGGCCTAGAGATACTTAGTTCACTACAGATCAGATAGTGGTCTGTATCATCAAAAAATCCGTGGAAAGCTCGTACTTTCCTAATAGATTTCCTGAATTCGAAGTCTGTTAAGATATAGTCTATTATGGATCTGGTACCCCTAGCTTCCCATGTGTATCGGTGAATAGCCTTATGCTTGAAGAATGTATTCGTAACAGCTAAACCCATACTAGCACAGAAGTCCAGCAAATGCATCCCACTCCCATTAGCTTCCATATCTTCCCCACATTTACCAATCACCCTTTCGTACCCTTCAGTTCTATTTCCAACACTCGCACTGAAATCGCCCATTAGCACTATTCCACCCTTTATATTGACCCTGACCACGATGTCACTCAATGCTTCATATAACTTGTCAACTTCATCCTCATCTGCACCCTCACATGGTGAATACACTGAGACAATTCTTGTCCTAATTCCTCCAACTGACAAACCTACCCACATCATTCACTCATTTACGAGCCTAAGAGAAACTATGTTGCATGCAATGGTATTCCTGATAAAAAGCCCTACTCCATACTCTGCCCTTCCCTTTCAAACACCCGTCAAGTTCACTTTAAAAATTCCTATCTCTTCCTCGATATCTCCCCTTACCCAAATATCACTTACTTCTAGCACATCCAAATGTATCCCCTTTGCTGACTCAGCCAGTTCTACTCTTTTTCTTCCATAAGCTTCATTAATATTGATAGCTCACCATCGAATTCCAATTCCTTCGCAAAGTTGTTTCCAAGGAGGCCCTCGCCTGTCAAATGGGAGTGGGACTCCGTTACTCCCATAATACCGAGGCCTGCATAAAATGTTCTGAGCTCGGTAAATTCGTGAAGTAGGATGTTACCCTACTTATACATTGTCCAAGTGAGGATCTCTCCTCTAACGGGTTATGATCCACCGGTGGATTGTATAATCCTAGCCGCCTAGGAGGGCCATGACTCAGAATATGTCCGAGATGACCACTCCCATTCCATAGCAACTGGTATTCCGACTCTCAGCACTACTTACTAGGCCACTCAGCCGTTGCCCATGGTTCACGAACTAGGATGTGACTACAGTAACCCACAAACATGAACCACACGTGTGAATAGAGCCATACTAATTCGTATAAAAATCTGAAGGAGTATTTAATCCACTGCAAATTCCACTGCGAAGACCCGGTACAAATGATAATATAATATAATATAATATAATATAATATAATATAATATAATATAATATAATATAATATAATATAATATAATATAATATAATATAATATAATATAATATAATATAATATAATATAATATAATATCATGTCCTGACTGACTGACTGACTGATTCATCATTGCCGAGCCTGTCCGACTCGTTGGCTGAACGGTCAGCGTACTGGCCTTCGGTTCACATGGCCCCGGGTTCGATTCCGGAGATTTTAATCTTCATTGGTTAATTCCAATGGCCCGGGCGGTGGGTGTTTTTGCTGTCCCCAACATCCCTAACTCACACACCACACATAACACTGTCCTCCACCACAATAACACGCAGTTCCCTACACATGGCAGATGCCGCCCACCCTTATCGGAGGGTCTGCCTTACAAGGGCTGCACTCGGCTAGAAATAGCCACACGAAATTAAAAAGAAAAAATTAACGCTGAGCCAAAACTACTGAACATAAAGGAATGAAATTTTGGAAATAAATTTATATTAGGGTTTAGGTTCTAACAAGGGGAGGATTTTTGGATATTCCGGGGCTAAGGGGGTGAAAAGGGGGGTGAATTTTTAAAATAAGTATATCCATATCTCAAAAACTTAAAAATTTACAAGCGTAAAAATTAGTATTTGGAATCTCCTTCAAAATAAAGAAAAACTTATTTTTTTCGGAAGATTCCACTAAGGGGGGTGGTCAATGGGGGGGAAAACTGGTTGAACACCTTTTATAAAGAGACATATCTCAAAAACTGAAAATGATAGAGACTTGAAAATTGGTATTCCTAATCTGCTTCGAAAGTACTGAAACACGTAGTTCTGTGTTTTTGGATAATCCGATGAATAGGGGTCGAACAGGAGTGACAACCGGGGTGAATTTAAAAAAGACTCCATCTGCAAATTATCTCAAACCGGTAACATATTACAGATTTGAAAAGTGGTATTTGCAATTTCCTGTAAAATTAAAGAAACTTAAATATTTCTTTCGGAAAATCCACTTAAGGGGAACTGAAAAATTGAGTGAAATTTAAAATTAGCATATCTACAGTATATCTAAAAATCTGAACATATAGCAGACTTGAAAACTGGTATTTGGAATCTGATTTGAAAATAAAGAAACGTGTAGTTTTGTGGTTTTGGATAATCCGATGAATTGGGGGTGAACAGGAGCGACAAACGGGGTGAATTTTTAAAAAGATTATAGTTGCAAATTATCTCAAAGAGGTAACATATTACAGATTTGAAAACTGGTATTTGCAATTTCTTGTAAATGTAAAGAAACATATATACATACTTTTTTCGGAAAATCTACTTAAGGGGAACTGAAAAAGTGGGTACATTTTAAAATTAGCATATCTACAGTATATCTCAAAAACTTAACATGTTGCAGACGTGAAAATTGGTATTTGGAATCTCCTTTGAAAATAAGGAAACATGTATTCTTTTGATTTCGGAAAAACACTTGGGGGGGGGGGTGACAGAATTGAAAAATTAGTTGAATTATTTGTATGAATATATATACAAAATCTAAATATGTTTAACCGTGAAAACTGGTATTTGGAATCTCCTTTTAAAATAAAGGGACACGCATTTTCGGGGGGGGGGCAACTTGGTAGCGGGGGATGAAAACGGAGATGAATTCCTCTTACGAGGATACATATATCTCAAAACTGAAGATGTTACAGTCGTGATATTCGTATTTGCAAGCTCCTTTGAAGAAACGGGTACTGTTTATTTTTGGAAAATTCGCTTATGTGGGGAGTGTGAAAAGAAGTGAAAAAATTTGAATTCTCTTTCTGGAGAAACTCACATCTCAATACTGAAGGTTACAGACGTAGAAATTGGTATTTGGTGTCTTCTTGAAAAATAAAGGAACGCGCATTTTTTGGGTGGGGTGAAACCAACTTAACGGGCGGGGGTGGAGTGAAAAAGGTGTTGAATTCTTTTTATGAGGATACTTACAGTATATCTCAAAAACTGAAGATGTTACAGATATGAAAATTTGTATTTGGAATTTTATTTCATAGTAAAGAAAGAAATTCTTTATATGAGGATTCTTATACGTTTCACAGCCAACCGCCGTAGCCGTGTTGAAACACCGGATCCCGTGAGAGTTCCAAAGTTAAGCAACATTGGGCGTGGTCAGGAGTTGGATGGGTTGCCACGCGCTGTTGGTGGGGGTAAGGGAATGGAGGAGCAGAAAGGAACTGGCCACCCTACCGCACGTAAACTCCGGCTCAGGAACACCTCTGCGGAGGTACGGACCTGCCTTCGGGCAGAATAACCCTTACCTTATACGTTTCATAAAAATTAAAGATGTTAAAGGCGTGATAATTGGCATTTGGAATCTCCTTTAAAAGTAAGGAAACACGCAGTTTTGGGGATGGGGAATCAGCTTAAAGGGTAGGAAGTGAAGGGGTAAAAAAAATGAGTTGAATATCGTTTATGAGGATACTTATATCTCAAAAGATGAAGATGTTACAGACGTAAAAATTAGTATTTGGAATCTCCTTTAATAATAAAGAAACACGCATTTTTTTTTTTGGAAAATCTACGTAATAGGTGTGGGATTGGAAATAAGTAAGTAAGGAGTTGAAATATGTTTATGAGTATAATTTATCTTAAAAACTGAAGCTGTTACAGACGTGAAAATTGGTATTTTGAATTTCCTTTCGAAATAAAGAAACACGTATTTTTTTGTTTTTGGAAAGTCCGCTTAAGGCGGGAGAGGGGTGAAAAGAAGTCAAGAAGAAGAAGAAGAAGTTGAATTATTTTTGTGAGTACACATTTATCTCAAAAACTGAAGGTGTTACAGACTTACAGACATGAAAACTGGTGTATGGAATCTCCTTTAAAAATAGTGAAACACGTACATTATTGTTTTCGAAAAATCCAGTTAAAGGGCTGAAGGGAATTGGAAAAGTGGGTAAATTTTTGAAACGAGTACTGGTATATCTACAATATATGTCACAAACTTAACATGTTAGAAACAAGAAACTTGGTATTTGGAAAGTCCTTTAAAAATACAGGAACATGTATTTTTTTGTTTTCGGAGAAGGCACTTAACCGCGGGCGGGGGGAGGGGGTTGGGGGTGAAAAGAAGTGAAAAATAGTTGAATTATTTTTATAAGGATACTTATATCTTAAAAACTGAAGATGTTACAGACGTGAAAATTGTAATTGGAATCTCCTTTAAAAATAAAGAAACATGTATTTTTTTTCGGAAAATACACTTAAATGGGGGCGGAGATGGGGAAGGGCTGATCAAATGGTTGAATTCTTTTTATGGGGTTACTTATGTATATCTCAAAAACTGAAGATGTTACAAATGTGGGAATACGTATTTAGAATCTCCTTTAAAAATAAAGAAATATGTATTTATTTTTTCGACTTGAGAGAAGACTAATTCTCACATGTACAGTTCTATGTCGCATGGTCGTCTTAGACCAAAAAGGTAATACCACAAACATGGTTTAAAAAGCATTTCTGTGGTAAATGGAACTCAATTTTCGGGTGAGTTTTTATACTTTAAGAATTTAAAGATAACGTCTTAGTACAATACCGAGGAACGATTACTTTGATCAAATTATGAAATCCACGCGAAGCCGCGGGTAATTGCTAATATAATATAATATAATATAATATAATATAATATAATATAATATAATATAATATAATATAATATAATATAATATAATATAATATAATATAATACTCTTATTATTAAAATAGATTGTATCGCTTCAATTATTACAGATTTCAAAAGACGCCGGGATGTTTCAATTTTGTCCAGCGGAAGTTAAGATGCCGAAAACTAACGGCTCGGAGTTCTCTAAAATGTTACTACCCCAAAAATATGACTTGACGCAAAACTTGTATTATAAGGAGACATGAGACGTGCAGTAAAATTGGAACATGGCAACATCGATAGTGAAATACCACTACCCTCATCATTTCTCTGCCGACTCGGTTGCAGTCTCATTGCAGACTGACCTGACCTTTTAACTTAAATTAATAATTAACACTGAAAATAGACTGAGTGCAGATCACTGGAGACTGAGCTACCCATTTAACTTGAATTCATAATTACGAGCTCAAGTCACCTTGTTGTTTCAGTATAAAAGGGACTAGTGCTCAGATTTCTCCATTCACACGCAAATGCGTTGGGATCCACTGGTAACCATGCAACAAATTTGATACTCGCTCGAGTATCTCAATTGGAGTGCATTTATCCTTGAAAGGTGATTTTCAAGGGATTCCCCACACACGCTCAGGAGGAATTCCAGAATTGTACCTAGCTACCACAGCTACTCCTATTCCAGCTCTATACCCGGTTAACTATACAGTCATACACACATCTACACCCAACCAAGGGGGATTTCTCGTTGCCCGGCCACCTTTGCAACACAACCCCTTCGCAAGCAATTACGTTAAAACCCTCGGAAAATGTGAATCAAATTGCGATGCTGCCCTTCGTGATGTAGAAGGGAGTTCCTTTCGATCGGATAACAGTAGCCTAATAAATCCATCTTTGGTGACTTGGAACTGGGAACTACCCTTCAGAGGGAACTTTTAATATGGTAATCAGATAACAGGGACAGTAATTGGACTATCCGTCAAATGGCAGGAGTTGACAAGTTCAAAATATACTTTTCTTGAATATGTTTAAAATCGTTACACGTGTATTACTAGAATAATAACTGTGTTACTTGTTTAATTGCTGGTCCATCAGCTAATGGTTGTTAACAGACGACTGGGCGTCGGAAGTTAATTCGGCAAGACCTTTCTAACTTGCCAGATATCAAGAACTAGGAAGGTCATATTTAAGACATTTAAGGACATAGCCCATTATTGTTAGGGGTTGAATGTTTTTTCAGAGCCGGAAAATTTACATAAATTGCCATATCTGCTTAATTCCTGTTATTTGCTATCAGTTTTACGTCCCATCGAAAGACATAGTCTTAGGTCTTATGGCAACGATGGATTAGGAAGCACCTAGCTCGATGGGTGCAGTCGCTTAAGTGCGGCCCGTATCTAGTATTTTTGGGAGATAGTGGATTCGAACCCCACTGCCGGCAGCCCTGAAGTTGGTTTCCGTGGTTTCCCATTTTCACACGAGGGAAATGCCGGGGCTGTACCTTAATTGAGACCACGGCCGCTTCCTTCTCAGTCGTAGCCCTTTCCTGTCCCATCGTCACCATAATACCTATCTGTGTCGGTGCGACGTAAAGCAAATACCCAAAAAAGGATTAGGAAGTGGGAAGAAGTGACCGTGGCCTTAATTATGGTACAGCTGCAGCATTTGCATTTGCCCGGTGTGAAATTGAGAAACCACGGGAAAACAACTTCAGGGCTGTCCACAGTGGAGTTCGAACCCACTATCTCCCGAATAGAGCTCGCTGCGACGTGACCTGAATCGCTCGGAATAAGTCGCTGGTTCACAGTGAACTGTGTCTTCTGGTATGTGGTAAACCAAATTTGTTACTTTATTCGACCTGTCTCATTCTCATACTTGTCAACCTGTTAAGCGTAACGTTTAGCACTATTAGCTGCCATCGCGTAGGGGCCCGGGTTTGATTCCCGGTACTGTCAGATTAATGAAAGATGGGACGGATGTTATGTGGTTAAAATAGTACATGCAGCTCACCCCCATTGCGGGTCTGCCTGAGAATACCTGCACCAACTCGGGATGAGGACACGAGTTTACTTTCTCAACCTTGACTTTATCCATAAGAAAGTAATAAGATGTGAGCGATGTTACGATGCTCTAAGAAATGCCAATCCTTATTCATTCATCCCTGTGATGAAAGGTATGAAAATATCGATCGCTCATATGGTGGGTTGAAGCGTGCACTTCCGCGGGCTTGGCAAACTGATATGTAATAACAACGTATGGCTCAGCGCCGAAAGCAAAGGGAGACTTCATCACTCCTCATTTGGCTAGTGTGCCTTTTCAGTAACGCCAAAGGCATCTGCGTTAGATGACGGCCAAACTGTTGAGGATCCAACCAGCTATGGGGCTGAGTGCTCAACATGCACCGTCGAAATGGCGGGTTTATGATTGACTTGTCACGTCATGTTAAGGATTATACTGGAATATTTTCCTGGAGTTTTCACGCAAAGAAAGGGATCATGGTAGCCGAGTGAAAGTATTACTGACTTCTCATCAAATTTGCAGTGTTTGAATGTTGAAAACTAAAAGAGACGATCCTGTGGTTTATGTACAATGCAAGTGGGTCGTATCGGAGGGACTGAATTCGGGACATAGTGGGTTCGAGCCCCACTGTCGGCAACAATGAAGATAATATTTCGTGGTTTCTCATTTTCACACCAAACAAAACCTGCGGATCTACCTACCTACGGTCACTTCCTTACCACACCTAACCATTTCCTACCCATCGTCGCCATAATACCTCTCTGTGTCAGTGTAAATATAGCCTATATATATGTTTCGCGTAAAACTGGCAACTGTAAATACAGCGTGTCCGGCTTGAATGTATAAAAAAATTAAAATTAATATCTTGAGATTTTATAGAGATAATCAATCGCAGTTTGGTGAATTAAGTATGTAAGATACCGAGCTCGATAGCTGCAGTCGCAGCACTAGCCCCTTCTGAGCCGAACTCTGTAGGTTCGATCCTGGCTCAGTCCTGTGGTATTTGAAGATGTTCGATTATGTCAATCTCCTGTCGATATCTTAGCCGAATTCCTGTGGTACAAAATTCCGGCGTCTCCGAAGACCGTATAAGTAGGTAGTGGGACCTAAAATTATTATTATTATTATTATTATTATTATTGAGGAGTTCTTAAATGGGGAACATAGCAATGACAAATATGTAGACCTACCGCTAGACAACCAACTAATTTCCCTTCCGTTGGCTCTATTTGTATTGACTTAACCCCCATTATTTTTAATCGTAGTTTCTGGTTGCGTATTTATTTCTGTACAAATTATTATATTAATGTTCTCCTACACGTTTGTTTGTTCCGAGAATTCATGAAAACGCCACATCTTGGAAACAAGAGGAAAGCAGATAATAGGGCCAATAAGGTCAGCTACACTACTAGAAATCCTCGCCGATACAACAGATATCTTTAAAAAAATTAATTCGATGAGATATCGAAGTTGGACCTTCATGAAAGTAATGTATAGTACAGTCATTAAGTACATGGCCTGGCAGAGTATCGTTGTGGTGGGCTACAGCGGATGTATTGCAGCACATAATAGTGCCGTGGCAGTTCTTCGGTCGTCCCACTAGGAAGCAGTCGCGTGAATACGGTGTGAGCGGAACTACGGTCTTTGTTGTGAAGGGCAGTTGAATGCGAGTAGCGGAATGCAAGGAAGTTGCAGTTTGAGCTACGGACAAACGTCAAGCTAGGCCATAATTAGGCTTGTCCATTATTGAAACATTTCAGATGATGCCATTTCCCGTATCATCACGACCAAAACAACGGTGACAAGACAGGTTAAGAGGTTGGGTGATAATTGAACTGTTTTTCATCAGAAATTGTGCACATTAAATTAATTCCAAAGGAGCAGCTGTAAAGAAGAATAGCGACACAGTGATGCTTCGATGATGATGATGATGCTTGTTGTTCAAATGGGCTTAAAATCTAGGTCACCGAGCTCGATAGCTGCAGTCGCTTAAGTACGGCCAGTATCCAGTAATCGGGAGATAGTGGGTTCGACTCCCACTGTCGGCAGCCTTGAACATGGTTTTCCGTGATTTCCCATTTTCACACAAGGCAAATGCCGGGGCTGTACCATAATTAAGGCCACGGCCGCTTCCTTCCAACTCCTAGGCCTTTCCTATCCCATCGTCGCCATAAGACCTATCTGTGTCAGTGCGACGTAAAGCAAAAAAAAAAGAAAACAACAACAAAGAAATCTAGCTCATTGGCCCCAGGAGTTGCTTCGCCGTCAACGCGATTCCATTCGTCGTAAGCTTCCTGAGCTGTAGCGTAGGAGAACCGACCCGTACCACACGAAAACGCCCCTGCACATCATTGCGTGCTTGTCCAAGAGGAATTGACACTTCAACAGGTTGCCGTTTTGCCACACCCTCCATTCTTACCTGATCTCACACCATACATTTTCTTTCTCTATCCCCTCTTGAAAGTAAAATCTACGTGGGCGCATATTTCGTTGCGCAGAGAAGGTCATCAACAGCAGCTGTACAGGATCTTCCCGCTAATAACTTTCAGTGATGTACAAAAGTTAGCAGACGTGCACAGCGGCCAACGGAGGCTATTTTGAGGACCGATGTGGAGCTGTGTATGTTTCTTTTTTCTAGTGGTCTTACGTCGCACTAACAAGCGACGCAAGTGTGGGAAAGAGATCATCATCATCATCATCATCATCATCATCATCCTTTCATGCATTAGCCCTATAGAAGAACTGTTACGGTCTATACAAAAGATTTGCATTTTCACTCCATCTCTTCCTGGGGTGTCCCAGAAATCTCTTCCCACCGGGGCAGTAGTTTATGCTTTGGGGATAGGATAGGAAAAGTAACGGCCAGGCCTTAATTAAGGTATAGCCCCAGCAATTGCGTGGCGTGAAAATGAGAAACCACGGAACATCTTCAGGACTACCGACGGTGGGATTTAAGCCTACCATCTCGCGAATGCAAGCAGATAGCTTTGCAGCCATAACCGTACGGCCAACTCGCTCGAACTCTGTTTGTCTACGCTGGTGCTATGAGGCTGCCTACTCTTTAGGTGCCAGTCTACGAAATTATTGACAGCGGTTATGTACGTTGATAAGATAACGATGTAAGTGAAACAGATTTTTGTGGAATTTTGTCAAGACGCCTCATGTATCATTTAAAAAAAATATTAGATTATGAACTGAATAATCACAATTTTGGGATAAATAGTCTCACCGTAACTGTTATCCTCTATATGCAACCAAGGACTACTTCGTTAGGCTACCCAAAGTCATTGACTTGAGGATAATGAAAATGCACCAACGGAATGAAACCACGGCTTATTTCCACAGAAAAGCTGGAGGTGTTTCTAAATCCCAGTGCAAAGTCAGAGACGAAACGAATATGGTAAGAGCCTACCTGAAGGGCCCCTCAAAGGAATTCTACAAAAACCTATAAATCTATATATATAAAATACGAGTTTTGTCTGTACATTGCTCAGAATTTGAAAAGAATGGTATTTCTGTATCGGTCATGTCCACAGTAACAAGAAAATGCATTTTTTACTCTGTCTGTCTGTCTGTCTGTCTGTCTGTCTGTCTGTCTGTCTGTCTGTCTGTCTGTCTGTCTGTCTGTCTGTCTGTCTGTCTGTCTGTCTGTCTGTCTGTCTGTCTGTCTGTCTGTCTGTCTGTACACACATCACGAGGAAACGGCTGAAGAGAATTTTATGAAAATCGGAATGTAAAGTCGGGTGATGAACCGCTACAATCTAGGCTCTAAATTATTTTAATCACGCTGAGTGAAATGGTAGTTTAGGGGCAGGCCTGAAATTTAATTTCAAATATTTATGTTATTACTGGTCGTGTCTTAATGAATATCGCTAGACAAAGGTGGGAAATAAGTCGCTACAATATAGGCTATACACGCTGAGAAAAATGGTACTTTAGGGGAAGGCCTAAAATTTAATTGTCAAATACTTATTTTATTAGTATCTTCACGAAAATTGGTACGCAAAGTCGGAGAATAGATCGCTATAATCTAGGCTATCAATAATGTTATTCACACTGAATGAAATGGTAGTTTAGGGGAAGGCCTGAAATGTAATCTATATATATGAAATAAGAGTTTTGTCTGTACATTGCTCAGAATTTGAAAAGAATGGTATTTCTGTATCGGTCATGTCCACAGTAACAAGAAAATGCATTTTTACTTTTCCGTAATTTCTGTCTGTCTGTCTGTCTGTCTGTCTGTCTGTCTGTCTGTCTGTCTGTCTGTCTGTCTGTCTGTCTGTCTGTCTGTCTGTCTGTCTGTCTGTCTGTCTGTCTGTCTGTACACGCATCACGATAAAACGGCTGAAGAGAATTTAATGAAAATCGGAATGTAAAGTCGGGTGATAAACCGCTACAATCTAGGCTATAAATTATTTTAATCACGCTGAGTGAAATGGTAGTTTAGGGGAAGGCCTGAAATTTAATTCTCAAATATTTATGTTATTAGTGGTCGTGTCTTAATGAATATCGCTAGACAAAGTTGAGAAATAATTCGCTACAATATAGGCTATACACGCTGAGAAAAATGGTACTTTAGGGGAAGGCCTAAAACTTAATTGTCAAATATTTATTTGATTAGAGGTAGTATCTTCACGAAAATTGCTATGCAAAGTCAGGGAATAGATCGCTATAATCTAGGCTGTCAATAATGTTATTCTCAGTGAGTGAAATGGTAGTTTAGGGGATGGCCTGAAATGTAATCTATATATAAAAGATGTTTTTTGCCTGTGCCTTGCTCAGAATTTGAAATGAATGATATTTCTGTATCTGTCATGTCCACAGTAACAAGGAAATGCATTTTTTACTTTTCAGTAACTTCTGCCTGTCTGTCTGTCTGTCTGTCTGTCTGTCTGTCTGTCTGTCTGTCTGTACACGCATCAATAGAAAACGGCTGAAGAGAATTTAATGAAAATCGGTATGTAATGTCGGGTGATGAACCACTGCAATCTAGGCATGGGCGCCCGCAGGGGGGGGGGGGCACATTAACAATTTTCTTGGATATGAAAACCAATATAACGTCAGCAACATTAAGTTGTTTACAGAAATTTCTGCTTTTATCAGTTCCTAGATGACTGTCAGTAAGTTCAGTTTATGAAATAATCTGGTATGATATTAAACAATTGAACATCAACCATTTTAGAATTCCAGGGGGGGCAAGCGCCCCCCTTGCGGGCGCCCATGAATCTAGGCTACAAATTATGTTATTCACGTTGAGTAAAATGGTAGTTTAATGTAATTCTCAAATAAGTTATTTATGTTATTAGTGGTCGTATCGATAAATACAACATAACTAACATAACTTTAGTTATGTCATAAGTTAGTAGTACTTATGTAAGAAGTTATTAAATTTCCGATCACTTATGTCTTATAGATTGTTACCGTACCGCATATAATCAGAGATATTCATGAATTTGGATTTTTGTTACTAAGTTCATATCAGCGCCGAGTCACGAGAAAATGGGTAAACAGAATTTAGTGAAAATCGGTATGTAAAGTCTGAGAATAAGGAACTACAGTCTACGATATAAATAATTTTGTAAGGCACCCTAATATCACAGAGTCGAAAGAAAACTAATGTGAAGGCCTGCAATATAGAAAGCTCATAAACTTTATCAACAATAACATTACATTGACCATTGTTTGTTGTGATGTGCTTTTTGTCTTCTGTTTCCTCTAATCCCCGATAGATAGGATTACTGCAACGTACCGAGGTTTTTTTTTAATTTGCTTGACGTCGCACCGACTCAAGTCTTATAGCGACGATGGGATAGGAAATGAATAGCAGTGTGAAGAAAGCGGCCTTGGCTTTAAGGTACAGCCTGGTGTGACGGGTGTGAAAATGGGAAACCACGGAATACCATCTCTTTTCTTTTGCTTAACGTCGCACCGACACAGATATGTCTTATGGCGACGATGGGATAGGAAAGGTCTAGGAAGTAGAAGGAAGCGGCCGTGGCTTTAATTAAGGTACAGTCCCGGCATTTGCCTGGTGTGAAAATAGGAAACCACGGAAATCCATCGTCAGGGCTGCCGACAGTGGGGCTCGAACCCACTATCTCCCGAAATCGTCTTCAGTGTTGCCGGTAGTGGGGTTCGAATCCACTATCTCCCGGATGCAAGCTCACAGCTGCGCGCCCCTAACCACACGGCCAACTCGCCTGGTCGTACTGACTGTAACAGTCTGCCTGTATATTGGAGGGAAGTAGCTGGGTTGTAAGATAAATTTCTTCTTTAGCATGTCATTCCTCTGATTCATACACTTTCTGATATATCTGGTACGTAACACACTGGTTCATCATAGTATTCGAGCTACACAATCCCTTCCGTGAGCCACTGATTGGAATGAGTAGTGTGCATATTTAACGGAATAATGACAAAGGAGTGTTCACGGCATTCTGCGACCTGGTTATTCCAGCTCTGGAACTTTGGACTCTTAGATCGGCACCGTAGTATTGTTCGTTGAAAGTGAGAATGTGTGCGTTTTTTTTTTATATGCCCGAGTATTTTATATGATAACATTGCTTTCAATCGCTACATTCCTACTGACGTTTTTGTAATGACCTACGTTGAATTCAGTTAGAAAAACCACCACGTCAGTCTTTCTGAGAATCCCGGAGCGAAACACGGGTACATCAGCTAGTCTATATATATAAAATAAGAGTTTTGTCTCTACATTGCTTAGAATTTAAAAAGGATGGTATTTCTGTGTCGGTCGTGTCCATAGTAACAAGGAAATGCACTTTTTAATTTTCCGTAATTTCTGTCTGTCTGTCTGTCTGTCTGTCTGTCTGTCTGTCTGTCTGTCTGTCTGTCTGTCTGTCTGTCTGTCTGTCTGTCTGTATGTATGTATGTACACGCATCACGAGAGAACGGCTGAAGAGAATTTGATGGAAATCGGTATGTAGTGTCCAGGAACAAGTCGCTACAATCTAGGCCATAAATAATCTTATTCACGCTGATAGAAATGGTAGTTTAGGGGAAGGCCTCAAATTTAATTCTCAAATATTTATGTTATTAGTGGTCCTATCTTAATGCAAATCGGTATGCAAAGTCGGGAAATAAGTCGCTATAATCTAGGCTATAAAGAATCTTATTCACTCTGAAGGAAATGGTAATTTAGGGGAAGGCCTAAATTTAAATTCTCAAATTTTTGTTGTTAGTGGTCCTATCTTAATGAAAATCGGTATGCAAAGTCGAAAAATAAGTCGCTACAATCTAGGCCATAAATAATTCATTCTGGGCGGAATGGTAGTTTAGGGGAAGACCTAAAACTTAATTCTCAAATATTTGTGTTATTAGTGGTCCTATCGATAAATAGGCCTACTACATAGTCTTATACATTTTTACCGTACCGCCTATGATAAAGAGGTATTCATGAATTTGGATTTTTGTTGCTAAGTCCATATCATTGCCAAGTCACGAGAAAATGGGTAAACAGAACGGATACATCAGGTAGTATAATATATATTTATAATTTCGTGTGGCTATTTCTAGCCGAGTGCAGCCCTTGTAAGGCAGACCCTCCGATGAGGGTGGGCGGCATCTGCCATGTGTAGGTAACTGCGTGTTGTTCTGGTGGAGGATAGTGTTATGTGTGGTACCTATAAATAACATATATAAAACTACATATATAAAACTAGCTGATGTACCCGTGCTTCGCTACGGGATTCTCAGAAAGACTGTCTTTGTGGTTTTCCTAACGACAGTTAACTTAAGCAATTATTAAAACTTCAGTAAGAAAGTAGCAATTAAAAGCAATGTTAACATATAAAATACTCGCTCAAATGAAAAACCGCACATTTTCTCACTTTTAACGAACAGTACTACGATGCTGATCTAACAGTCCAAAGTTCCAGTGCTGGAATGACCAGGCCGCAGACAGCCGTGAACACTCCTCTGCCATTGTTCCGTTAAATATACACACTGCTCATTCCAATCAGTGCCTTATATTAGGGCTTGAATAGCTCGAATGCTATGATGAACCAGTTTGTTACGTACCAGTAGTATAAGAACATTTATGAACCAGAGGAATGGCATGCTTAAGAAGAAAGCTACCTGACTCCCCATCTACTTCCCGCCAATATCAGGCAGGCTGTTATAGGCACCGTGCGCGTCGCTCTAGCGGCCGGGCGGAGAACAACACGTGAGGCAGACTACAGACTCGCAGTAGCTGTTCTATTATGACAGCGTGTAGTCACTCAGATGATAATGGCAGAGAAAAGGAGATCAAGTAAACGCAATTGTTGTGTTGTCAGATGTTCCAGTACTTACGCAAATACGGGAAGTGTAGTACAAGTTTATTGTTTTCCAAAACGAGCGATAGATGTGGACCGAAGGAGGCGATGGATAATACAAGGAGTTAACGAACGAAGTAAGCAGGCCTACACATACGTACTGCACATGTTTGCAATAAGTTCAGTTGATCCGATTTAATTTAATTTTTAGCACTGATGGATCACTTTGGCAACCTACGACATACTCAAGAATGCGTAGTGTACGTTTCATCGGAAACAAAAGATCTGGACACCCACTAAGTCCAGCCTATGTTCCGACAATATTTCCAGACGGAAAATTTTCAAGTACAGTTTGCCCAAGTAACATAACCAAGGGTGCATCCGTAGGAACAGATGCATCTGAATTTCATTGTTCAGACGTCATATTTCCTTGTTTAATACACAAGTATGTATTCCACCTAATTTCGGTCTGGGAAGAGACATTACGAAACATTATAAAATGTGTAGAACGGAAGACGATCATGCAGACACAAAGGGTCCAGGTTTCCAAGGATGCAGTTCCATAAGGAACAATACACAAATGCGTGATTTAACAGGTGTGAACTTCAACGACTTTGCCTTGCGTTATTACCAAACTGTAACGTTTCGAAATTATGTAATGAAACCAGATTATTCATTTTTCTAATGAAAATGAAAATCGGACTGTCCTATTCTGCTTCGAGAGTGTTCACAGGACAACAATTTCACGTATTTTTACGACCGTGCTTATGCAACTGGCACTGCGTACGAAACATTTCTTATTCTGGCCTAGTAAGGAAAGTGTTCAAGAAACAATGTCTCCATGATTTAAAATAAATTACGGTAATTGTCGAGGCATTATTGACTTCACGGAATTTAGGGTTGAACAGCCTCCCCAAGTAGATGAAGAAATTGTATTTCTATTCACAATACAAGGGTTGCTACACTGCAAAAGTTTTAATTGCAATCACGCCTAATGGTATGATCACTTAAAATTTAAATGTTACGGTGGAAGAGCTAGCGACTCATTCATAACAACCGTCAGTGGTTTACTTTCCTTCAACCTGGCGATGAGGTCATGGATGATAAAGGATTTAGACATCAGAACTAACTTATCTGGCCGCGGTATCATAATCGTGACACCACCGTTCTTACATGACGGGAGATTAAGTGCTGAGGAAGTTGAGAGTACTTACAATATTGCGAGTGTTAGAATTCGCGTAGAAAGGTGTATTCAAAGAATCAAAATGTACAATATATTACAGAAATTTCCAACAGAACTTTTTTCACACGTGGATGACATCGTCTATGTGTTGCGCGTTGACGAATTTGAACCTCTTCGAATAACACGAACAACAAATGAACTTCCATAGCATTCTATTGCTTCACTTTCCATTTCACTTCCGTAAGAATGTTCAAAGCAGCTCCCCCTCCCCCCCCCCCCCCCCCCGAATTGGAGATTCATTTACAAATGCGAGAGCTAAAGTATCAAAGTTATGTCGCCTAGTTTTGGTCCGATTTGCTTTCGTGCTAGCAGATTTTTTTTGTTGAAACCATCGAGGGCTTCCTGATTGAGATAGAGTGTCCAGGGAGATTTTAATTATATGATCTGTATCAACCTGCACTTTGCTGGTAAAAACATTTCGTCTCTCACAGTGCGAAAGGTGTATTTGTCTGGCAAGCGCACGTCGTTAGAGACTTGTAAATGTAATAATTGTGTCACAATTTCCTCACATTCTTCTCTCTCCTCATCATTCACTACCCTGTCCATGAATAAGGTGACTACGGCCCTGCACGATTGTTCGATTTCAGTGCTTGCTTCTGCTCGATGCTTTGTACGAAGACTGCAAGGGATGTGTTTTAAAATATCCTCAGTTAATTCAAAGGGGGGAAGAGATGTCCCCAAAGACTTTTTACCGAACAGTTCTTCTACGTGTTTGCCTTTTCTATATTTTTCTGTTGACATTGTTTTCGGGCTCGGTTTTCCCCACTATTGCGGATGTTCTGTTTTGGAGACAACACTTTCATTATTTATATAATAAACTACCGCAGCTATGCGTTTGCAAGTTCTTCTGGCGCCGGCAGGACAGGAACATTCGCTGGTAGAGACATTACGATTCTGGTCAACCTGAACACCAAATAAAAATGCGTACAACTTAGCAAACATGCATCAATTAATCCTTACTAAATAAACTATATAAATTTTTACCTAACAATTGCCTACCTCAAGTTTCACGATATAAGGCGGCAATTTGCCAGACGTTTGTCGGGTGACTTTTCCTGTGATGTATCCGAAACCATTCGATACGCCGTTCACGTGGCCACTGACAATAAGGTTTCTTCCTTTATTGCATGATGATTCACTTAGATCCCCGAATTGAATAGCTTTAAGCCCGCAACTTGTTCGAATGTTACACACGTTGTATTGAGACTCTCGCACTGCGCCTCACCTCTTGTTTCAGAACGGGCCACTATGTAGCGCTAGTAGTAGCATTTCGATCTATCTGAACGGTGAATATACTCGGTACGACCGGGCGGGTTGGCCGTGTGGTTAGGGGCGCGCAGCTATGCGTTTGCATCCAGGAGGTGGTAGGTTCGAAAACCAATGTCGACAGCCCTGAAGCTGGTTTTCCGTGGTCTCCCATTTTCACACCAGGCAAATGCAGGGGCTGTACCGTAATTAACGCCAAGGCCGCTTCCTTTCCACTCCTAACCCTTTCCTACACCATCGTCGCCATAATACCTATCTGTGTCGGTGTGACATAAAGCAAATTTTTAAAAAACTCGGTAAACAGAAGTAATCCCATCTATCGGATATGACAGGAATCAGAAGACACAAAGCACATCGCAACAAACAATGGTCAATTTAATGTTATTGTTGTTCAAAGTTATGAGCTTTCTGTATTGTAGGCCTTCACATTTAGTTTTCTTTCGAATCTGTGATATTAGGGCGTCTTACGAAATTTATAGCGTAGATTGTAGTTCCTTATTCCCCGACTTTACATAACGATTTTAATGAAATTCTGTTTACCCATTTTCTCGTGACTTGGCAATGATATGGACTTAGCAATAAAAATCCAAAATCATGAATACCACTTTATCATACGCGGTACGGTAAAAATGTATAAGACATAAATGATACATAACTATGTAGTAGGCCTATTTATCGATAGGATCACTAATAACACAAATATTTGAGAATTCAATTTTAGGCCTTTCCCTAAACTACCATTCCGTTTAGAGTGAATTATTTAGGGCCTAGTTTGTAGCGACTTATTTTTCGACTTTGCATACCGATTTTCATTAAGATAGGACCACTAACAACAAAAATTTGAGAATTTAAATTTAGACCTTCCCCTAAACTACCATTTCCTTCAGAGTGAATAAGATTATTTATAGCCTAGATTATAGCGACTTATTTCCCGACTTTGCATACCGATTTTCATGAAGATAGGACGACTAATATCATAAATATTTGAGAATTAAATTTGAGGCCTTCCTCTAAACTACCATTTCTATCAGCGTGAATAAGATTATTTATGGCCTAGATTGTAGCGACTTATTCCCAGACACTACATACCGATTTTCATCAAATTCTCTTCAGCCGTTCTCTCGTGATGCGTGTGCAGACTGACAGACAGACAGACAGACAGACAGACAGAAATTACGGAAAATTAAAAAGTGCATTTGCTTGTTACTATGGACACGACCGATACAGAAATACCATCCTTTTTAAATTCTGAGCAATGTACAGACAAAACTCTTATTTTATATATATAGATTAACTGCAGCAGATAGAAGCACATCTTTAATGCAATTTTTGCCCATTTAATGTATACGTGGTGCTTACAGCTACAAAACTAAGTAGTTAAATTGTAAATTTTATTTTAAAAATTCAAAAATGTTTAGGAATTGGAATACTGTCCCATATATATAAATATATTTTTCTATCTTTTGTTTTTAAATGAGTAAATCATTACCGAACTCAGATTAAAGTCTGAAGACTGGGCAACGAGGTGTAATTTCTGGGATGCACAGCCATTGATGATTTTAGTGACGTCAGTGCCTGTCACATTCTATGCTGAGGTGGCTGAATTCGCTGAGTCTGTCTCAGTTTACAAAATTATTGCTTCGTGGAAGAAACGGTTACAGCAAAAATTAGATCGAAATCATTATATTTTGATTCACATTTTCTTCGGTTTTTATTATAACTATGCGTAGGTGTTTCTGAGTGTGTGTGGCACTCGTGTTACGAGAGACAGCTATGCTAGACTAAACACAATAACCGCAACCAGATCCAACCATCTGGCAATTACTCTACTTAAAAATTGTAAAAACGAATATTTTTCGGCCCATACTACTGAATCCATAATTCTACGATGAGAAAAATATTTTTTATTTTTCTCAATATTTATTTGAATTAACAAGACACTTTTATTCTTGAGAGCAGCCATGTTGCACTTCCAGAGCCTCGCTGTCGCGTGGGAACGAACTCACCCGCGGTAAGCTCGTGAAATCCCGTGACACCTCGGTGGACTTCGAGTACCCAACAATTCTTCAAATTCACGGAATTCTGCGTAACGAGAGATTTTGGCAACACAGTAAATACAGAAAAAAGTAATCTAAATTATTCTTAAACCCTACGTGAAGACAGAACCCCCAGGGTAAATATAAATGCAGTTAAGCCTAAGTACAAATCAGCGTCAAATCAGTGGACTAGCTCCACGTGCCAAGTCAATGGATGAAGAAAACCCGCGAAACGCCCGGGCAGAAATAATTTATTTCACCTGTTGCGAGTGTGGTAAAATTATGAGATTAACATCTGTCCGGAATTCTGGAATAAGTTTCATGAAAATCGGTGTATTGGACGCGAAATTAGCAGATTACGTAATCAAGCTTAGTGGTGTGAGTAGCGTCACTCCTAAGACTATAAAAGAAACCCCCCTCTGCATACTTCTCAGTGTCGGTCTGGGTTCTGAAGCAGCGGAAACTTACGCCCGTCGTCAGCAGAAAATTGTATAAGATTGATCTACAAATAACTTAGTACATGTTCGTGGCTGAGGTCCACATCTTCTGTTAGAAAGGGAAGGTGATAGAAATTTTTCTGAACTTTGGCCGACAAACTGTGAAAGCATAGGCGTCTGTTAAAGTACATAGCAGATTTTTATTGTATCACCTCGTGTGTGTTGGACAGTGTTAAGAGAGTTGGGAAGCTAGTCAGAGTAGTTCTGATTTCGTTATCTGTTGAACACCTGTTGTATTAGGGTGAATGAAAGCCGACTCTGGGGAGAACGGAGACAGTCGCAGTTGACTGCAGAACGAAGGTGGTTTGCTGTACAAATTATAACGAAGAAAGTGCGTGATTTGTGTTGTCATTTAATAACGTGTGAAAAGGAAGTATTTGTAAGATAAATATGTTTGAGAAGATGATGTTCCTTGTACCAATGTGCGGCTAGGCACGAGGCCAGCTGGCAAAAATGTAGCCAGAATACTGGAGATGACGTCAATGCAGGTCTGTCTATATTTTGTATTATGTTGTAGTTAGACATTTTTGTTTGTCCCAACCGATTTTTTTTCAAGACGTGTGTCGGGTTGATATTTGTAATTATCGGGCGAGAAGTGTTATAATTTTGGTCAACGTGTGAAAATTTTAGTTTTGTAAAATTTCACGTCAAGAAACTGTAAAATGCGACGTTTAAATCTGATGTTAATGTTCTATGAGATATTGTCTAAAGTGAGGAAAATTAGGAAAGCGATAATTGTAAAGTAGTCCCGGCGAATGTCTTAATTTCAAATATCGTTTGAATTCAGAAATTTTTGTCGAAATTAATACTAATAATAATAATAATAATAATAATAATAATAATAATAATAATAATAATAATAATAATAATAATATTAATAATAATAATAATGTCTACCGCGGGATAAAAGTTTTCCTATGATTAAAAGTGCATTTAACATGTATGTTTTACAAGGATCGCAGGCATTTAGAAAATTCCAGTGAAATTCGATAGAGTTATGTTTAATTCATGGGAAGTAAAATTTTGTGACATCGTGTATGTCGATGATATGGAAAATCGCGGTGTGTTCTTGTATTCTCGAGGTCCGAAAGTTGTAGTAACAGTAAAATAAAGAGGTGTATTTTATAATGGTTATTGTTTTTCACCAGAGGATTGAAATGTGAAAAGGGTCTTGGCAATATAAGAAAAATGGATTGAGAGCGAAGAATTTATATATGTGGAGATGAGAGTGATAGGAATACTGAAGGTGATAGGGAGCCTGGATTTTAAATAATACCGCTGGGATAAGGCGAGGAGAATGAGTTTTGAGACAGGCTATGTTTGCCGAGGAAGGATTTGTGAGACAAGCTGTATTGAGGCAGGATGTAGTGTATTCCGCTAACAATCCGAAAATTGAGACGACTACTGTGTGAGTGCACGGTAGATTTCTAGTAAGATCCCAAGTGAAAAACGATTCCAGTAAAGATTAAGAATCTTGGTAGTAAAAGTCAAGTGACTAGTTACGTAAAGTCAGTATGAGTATTAAGATAATGTGACCTCAAGAATAAAAGAGCATTTAGGATACACGGTTGGTGTTGTGTGACCGTGTAAATTTATTGAATTTCGTTTCACTGGATAGTCATAGATATAAATATTTGAAATTGACGGTAGGCGATTTGAGGGTTTCCAATGCGGTAGTGATGATTATTATTGTTTTTGGACAACATCCACTACATGTTAGACGTGTGTTGGGAACTATTATATTCTTCCCTAAAACTTCATTGCGCATGCTGAGATCGTGTTTGAGTTGGAGGATTTTTCGTCACGTAATATTTATTTTTCGAGTTTACGTTTTGTAACGAGATAGAGACTTACTGCATTTTCCGACTTGCATTCGTTTAATAGTAAGAGACGTTGTTCCGTTGTGTGTTATTAGTCTGACCAGGTTTACAATTGAAATGTCAGAGTTTGTTTGAAATTGCTGGTTCGCCTGATATGCCAGGGGAAGCGTAATACCACCCATTTTCCGCCCGACAATAGATTTAGGACGTCACATGTTATCCTTGGAGTATACTGATGATGAGACGTCCTAGTTCACGCTCGACGATAGAATTAGGAAGGTATCGTGTACATAGAGATTAGTGTTAGGGTGCACAGATCTTTAGTGAGCCCGACGACAGGTCTGGGATGTCAGCTGTACATACTCAAGTCTCAGATTATATGTTTTTGTTTTTGTTTTTGCGAAGTGACCTGGCGAAGGTAGCATCTACAGTAAGATATGAAATATGAAGAGGGTTAGATCGGTAATAATGAGGCCAACTTGTGCGCAGCTCCAACAGCTGGAAGGTGCTCCCTAAGATATGGGACCGTTATTGGCGAATGAGGGTTGCCCAACATTGGATATCGACCTGATGGAGATCAAATATTTTACTGTAATTCTCCATGCGTGTTGAGGTTAAATGACTTCGATATGTTATTTTATTTTACGGACTTAATTGTTTTGTCGTTCTAACGTCCGTTTCGTTTTGATAGTGTGCATATTGACACTCAATGTATTAGTGTGAGACTTGAGTTGCGAATGTGGTTTCGAGTCGTCAGCCAGTAAAATTATTTTTATTTTTCAATCTTTGTCGTTCTTTCATTTTTATACGTAGTTGAGTTCGATTAAGTGCTAACTTTGTAGGTAGTGTGTTGGGACAAACAATAAGTAGATGGATCTGTAATGGTAGTCATTGTTTAAAAAGGAAAGAATTCCTTAAGTTTGTTTTATTCTTCAATGTGGACTGGTAATTTTATTAAGCTAACTTAACCATTTCTAACCTGAAAATCGGTTCGATAATAATAAATTTCAAGTGATTTATCACTTTTGAATTAACTTCAGTGTTTGGCATTTCTTCTAAATGCGTGATGAATAAGTGTTTCTTGCATTTCGCAGTTTTGTTCCTTCAGAACGACGTAACGTAAGATCCTCGCGGATCATGTTGTTGTTGGTTCCTTCCGAACAGTTGTTTGGGTGATGCACATTTAGCATCGGGATTATTTTATCACTTAAGCGTGCCATGATATGACAAACACATGGTGGAATTTTATTTCAATTGTGAATGATGCTGTTAACTCGTAGTGAACACCATGCTTTCCCATAATATTTCACAAACTATCCAAAGCAACTGATAGTCAATTTGGTTCGATTAAGGGTCCATTCGGCGGGTGTTCCGTATCCGCAAGGGTATTCGACTGGTGGATAACCTTAATTGAGAGGAAATCAGGCGTTCTACTTGTTGAAAGTCAGATTTTCCACGGATCGTGTGGATTAATTCTCAGTAATAGGTGCCCGGTTTTCAGGTCTTTCCGTTTTCAGTTTTTCGCTGTCCACTAATGTAATATTTTCTCCGAAGCAACTCTTCGATATTGTGAGAAATAAAGCAACGCTATGCAATGTGACTGCGTTTGAAACATTCAATAATAAATAATTTATATTTTTTTCAAGGATTTATATTAAAATAATAATGTTGTCGTGCCATTTCGAATTTAATAAAAGTTAGTAAGCACATATTTGCTCCTCATTTCAAGTAGTTAGGTTCTCTTCTGAACCCCATCGTTTGGTTAAGATCGTGCCCGAATTTCTTCCCGCAACGACCCATTGATTTTAGAGTTCAGTATTGCTCTGCCGTAGCAGCTGTGGCCGACCAACGATGGAATGGTATGTTCAAGGGTTCACTACAACAACATCAAGATGTCGCCTTTCCCGTGCGAAGTGGCATTCCAGTAAAAATTACGAATTCATTTATTAATTTTTTTGCTAGGGAAGGCTTGTGGGCCTTACAGGCCCTATAATTACGCCACTGGTTAAAGGCATAAAAGTGATAGGAAGTTGTGCTATGGTGTGACTCGTTACAGTCCACTTTATCAAGAAACCTATTGAAGGAAGCCATCCGAAAGGAGAAAGAAGTAAAAGGAAGTCTAAAATAGCAGCATGAAAGCCATAATCTAGCAGTGCCTCCAAATTTCTGCCTATTTACTTTCATCTGGAGACACTAGTTACTCCCCCAATGTATTATTTTATCTTTTGCTAGTGGCTTTACGTCGCACCGACACAGGTAGATCTTATGGCGACGATGGGATAGGAATATCCTAGGAGCTAGAAGGAAGCGACCGTGGCCTTAATTAATTTACAGCCCCAGCATTTGCCTGGTGTGGAAATTGAAAACCACGGAATACCATCCTCAGGGCTGCCGACGGTGGGATTCGAACCCACTATCTCCTGGATGAAAGCTCACAGCCGCACGCCTCTAACCGCACGGCCAACTCGCCCGGTGCAACGTATTGATAATGTAATATTATAGGCAGAGACATTTTAGGTGCCAGTCCACGAAGTTATTGATACTGGTTGTATAAATTGATACCGTCATTGTCTTCTGACTAATTTGCATCGAATCACAGCCGATCCATGTAGGGTGTTTGAGAGGAAAATGTCACAATGCTGTGGTTTGGATTTCACGTTAACCTGGAGTTACTCTGGCTGTGACGAAGGTATCAACATTCATGGAAATTTACAAGCTTGTTTGTTTTTATTGTTGTCCATTTTGCCTATTAATTTTATGCACAAGAATGTCTCCGGATGTAAAACAAATTGCTAGCCTTACACATGAATAGTTTCCTTGATCTCAAATAACTCAGAGAGTGTAAATATTACACTTGGATTAAGAAGTCCTAGACGCAGAGCACAAAATAGACCACAACACGGAATATGTTGAAGTCGACATGTCTTATGACACAGTACTGCTAGTAACGTTATATTAACAGTGAATATGCTCAAAGTGCAATTGATATTAATATTATGTTAAGATATGGTACAATTGGCGGGCTGAGTGTGTCCAAATTTATGGGTTCGATCCCGACGTTGTTTGTTTCTCAAACACGTCCATTTCATGTCGGTTGACTTACCGGCACGAGAAGGAACTTCTGTATGGCAAACTTCTGACTCTCGGTGTCTCCAAGAACCATGAACGTAATTCGTGGGACGTAAAACCAACAAAATCTTTTTTACGACTTTGTAGACAACAGCTCCAAGTAAACAGAGCGAGATTGCTGCGAGGTTAGGTCCGTGTGGCTGTTATCTTACTTTCTAGAGAAGATGGGTTCGAACCCGACCATCGGCAGCTCTGAGGATGGTTTTCCGTGGCTTTATATTTTCACACCAGGCAAACGCTGAAACTGAACCTTAATTAAGATTATGAGGGTTTCCTTCCTTGTCCTAACCCTCTCCTATTCCTTCGTCACCATTGTACCTTTATTAGTTATTGCGATGTCAAGCCACTAGCTCAGGGCCTCTCACGGTGCATGCGCCAGTGCACTGCACGACTCCACTAGGTTTACCAGAGTGCAAACCCCCAATCCTTTTTCCATACATCTGTCTCGCCAGCTCGGCCTGTCTCCGCCTTCTTCACGTTCCCCGTTGATTCTCCCCTTATTTATTTATTTATTTATTTATTTATTTATTTATTTATTTATTTATTTATTTATTTATTTATTTATTTATTTATTAATGTCTTTCTGTACATGTTGGGGCTCAGGCTATGAAGCCTTCTATCATGCCAAACCATATAATTGTATACCTGTGTAAACAGAACATTATAACTACTTAAAATTAAAAATAAGTTTAATATAATTTAAATTTAACATGAAATGTAATTTAACTGAAAATGTAAAGTATCATAATTTGTTTTTAATATTTTAAAATGAATTTGTAGTATTTACTATTATTAAAACTATACCTCGAAAATTGTCAATGTTACTAATCTTACATTTACATTTTATTCATTTGACTTAATCTAACATTTGAGGGTACTTCTTGCAGTAAATTATTCTGATTTTAGATAAAAGTTCCAGCACATTCTTTTGAATTCCTTTAGGTTGCTTATGTCTCCTGCGAAATGTTTATGTGCGGTAGGTGGAGACACTCTGCTGTATGGGACATTGTTACCGGTGTTAAAAATCTATTACTTCAGTTTGGTTTGAGCTTACAATTTATATTCTCTAGCTCTTCTTTTCCTATTTCTTTGCAATTATACCGGTAATGTCTGGAACAAGGGGACTGACAGCAATTCTGAGAGAGTTCTTTAAATTACAATCAGAAATACTCGCACGCAATCTAGTTTTCGTACAAGTCAAAACAGAAAAATAACTTTCATTTATGCATGAGGAACGAAACATAGAAATAATCTTAGCTGCTTCTCGATGCAGTTGAGGAAAATCTTCCTTCGACAAATTCTCGTAGAATTCGAGCAAAGCCTTTGTATTGACAAACAGACCATTTTTATGATAACGTAATTCTTATCCCGCCGATTAGGCATTTGGCTTTATCGTCACGGCTGAGAAAAAGTACGACAATTCCGAGTTCAATTGAAATGTACTTTCTGAAGTTTTTGCTTTCTTCGAAATAGGTATCTCCATTATTACGATGTTGCCTTGCGCTTATCTATTTCACTGATAAACAAGCCGTGTATCACCGAACGCTTCGTCGCCTTCAGCATACTACACCATCCGAGTCAATCCGAGTTGAGCCGAGCCGGACCGATGCACAGCGCACGGAGTCTGTGCGCCACGGTTTGCACGCGTGACATTTTGGGCGTTTGAGAGGCCCTGCGACTAGCTAGTAAGAAATGCTGCATGTGATCAGTTGGGATCTGTCAACTGTGTATGCTTCTAATTCTAGACTGATGTACTGTAGGTATCTGTAATTAACCAGGTCTACGAGTGGGAATGAAGCGACCGACCATCCCAGCATTCCATTGGAGTTGAAATTGGAAGCCACCGACGAGGATCAATTTTTCCGCTCAACTGAGTTACCTGAGGCTGAATATACCCAGTGCCTGTCCTCAGAGCCGACGACCTTGACGTTCGGTTCCGAAAGACAGCCATCATCATCAAAACCAGTCTATCAGACAAGTCCTAAATTCATTACTTTGGTACGAATCGAACAATGGCTAATCGAGTGGGAGGCTATATTCTTAATCCAGACCACAGCAGTAGACTCACGAGTGATATATCACACATTAATAGCAGACCAGGAGGCAATATGTCTATTAACTTTCACTCTGTCCTCACACTTTAAATGTTCACCATAGCACTCACTCTCGGAGAATTACTGAATGTCTCCCATCTGAGTTATAAGCAGAAAAGCTCAAGAATACCCTCTAACAATAAGACCCATTCACTCCATATACAATTGTGAGAAAGAAACGTACTTCGCGCAATGTTCGTGAGCTACTCCTCCAAGACAAAGCGAAGCCCCTAGCGGCCGACGAGGACAGATAACTGGGATAACGTTTTATTTATCCGTATTCTGGATCGCTCCTATACGAGTTTAGAGTGTGATAGGCTGCTCCATATATATGGTGCTGTAAGGGATGGAGGTCGAGAGGCGAATTGGCTCTTCCATTTATTGTACCCCGCAACATTCCCTGCTTGTAGTCCTTGAATAGCAACACAATCTCACTCTCTCAAAGTCTCCTTCTAGAAACGAAAGTGTTATTCTTTAGTTTAGATGTTAGGGATATCATAGGTTATGGAACTTATGCGGAAGTGGTGTCTCCATGATATTGTAGAAATGTGTGTGTGCAATGTCCTCTCTACAATAATAATAATAATAATAATAATAATAATAATAATAATAATAATAATAATAATAATAATAATAATAATAATAATAATAATAATACGAATAATAATAATAATCAAAAGGGCACGGGTACCATGTGCAAGTATTTTAACTTGACGCTATCTAGAGTGTCAACGTATCAATGTCAGATGATACAGAGTCCGGAATGCTACTGAGTGATCAGTGTCTTAGCATACAACAGAGGGTGCAGAATGGACCACTGTCCTACGGAAGGTGTTTATGCTATTTCGGTTGTAGTGATTAATGGTGGGGCGACAAAGAGAGGAGTATGACTCTTACATCCTTAATGACTTAATCATGGTCACTGAGAATTGTCCATTACCTAGTCGAGAAAATCCCTCTGGTACTCATTTGGACAGTAGAATAAGTCGAGCGGAGACTCTCTTGAAGGGACAAACTATTCTTCAACCTCTTCGACTGTCACTACGTCTCGAAATTGTATGACTTATTAACTCAGGAATTATGCATGTACTTACGCACTGAAAAATCCATAATGTGACATAATAACTTGTGAAAATGACTCAGAAGGAATTAAATATTGTCAAAAATTCCTTATATTATTCAAGCAACACATCAGCAGAAAACTGGCCACATTCATAATATGTTTTCGTCCTTCCTATTCTGACAACTTACAGTTCGTGAAACACATTTCCTTAAAATTTCATTTAATCACAAAGTGTGCCTAAGAAATGGAAACCCAAAATATTCAAATACAAACAAAATCAATTGGAATTATTGGCACTAAGCATGTGAATAATTTTTTAAGAAAGGCGAAAACAGTTATAATATGACCAAAAATATGCTATCGTACCTTTATTGTGCCAAGTACGAAACTTAGGAAAAAACAGCAATTTGGTTGTGTTCACAAAAGCTAGAATTGTGTTTAATTTAAGTTTCTAAGAGTAGACCAGGATGAAATCATAATAGGCCTATGCCATAGAAATCTAAGCCATAACCGTCACTAATGATATCTTGGTCCTTAAAGTGTAGAAACTAGCGACAATGACTCGTAGTGATAATTTGAAACTAAGTTGTGTCCCTCTGTTAGATGTTCGAGGATGAGTTAAAGAGCTAAACTTTTTATCTATACTCCATGCAGTACATGTTGCCATTTTTCTGAGGAAATAAAAGTGTGGATTTAATTTTTTAAGATTCTAAAATATTTCAAACAATCTTAAATGTATACCGTGTCGAGTATATATAGGACAGAACAAAAATGGTCATCCGTACCCTGGTGGAAACTGAACACTTATTCTTCGGATTCGATGTCCGACGATCTACCCACTGAGCTACGTCTGCCTTCCACTTCTGTTGAAATAATTTCGGAAATGCGATAGGTGATTAACGTCGTCACTGGTTCCTCACCAAGGTGATCACAGTTTGAATACCGGGTAATAAACGTTTATATTTGAAATGATTTGGATTTCGCGTTAAAATGGAGGTGCCGTTGCTTTGATCACGATATATACAGTCGCATAAACTTACATGCTTGCTTTCTTGCTTCCTTTGTTACCGATTTGCGCCTGATTTCAGAAAAGGAGGCTCGGGACACCAGAGTGGTATTCAATATTTCTTCGTAAATAGATAAGAAAACCATAGGAAGTACCACATTTTTTATACTGCTGCAGATTGTGCCTGAATTCAAAACTAGGACTTTCCAACTAGATTTCTTCCCATCTTAGTTAAGGGATTTAGGGCCTGCTATGGCAGATCGTTAATGTACAAAAGTATGTGTTAGTATGAATGGTAAAAGTACCTAAAAGTTTTACAAAGTACTGGAAACACTCTTTATTACTTACACAAGATCTTAAAGAATGCTACGAACTAAATTCTAAGACTTAACATGCCCCATTTAACTCGATTCCTGCACTATCAGTCCTTACTTATTTACAATGATTGCGATTGATTTGTTATGTGTTCTTACTCCAGGTCGTTTCACCTGCCTATCCTGGCGCACATGCAGTAGTCTGTTATATCGCATCAGTAAAAGCTCGACCGTATATAGGCATGTTGCAAAGACGAATAATCTTTACTAGTTTTGAGCAGAATTCTTAGTGGCTTTTTTTTCGATGAGTCACGCATTGCAAGCCGAAAGGCTAAATGTTACTCAAGAAGTGGAAAACTCGTACAGAAGGACGGACGAAATGAACGGTACATGTCGTACTGTCCACTTCTGTGGTGTAGTGGTTAGTGTGATTAGGCCAGGGGCTCGATTCCCGGCTCTGCCACGAAATTTGAAAAGTGGTACGACGGCTGGAACGGGGTCCACTCAGCCTCGGGAGGTCAACTGAGTAGAGGCGGGTTTGATTCCCAACTCAGCTATCCTGGAAGTGGTTTTCCATGGTTTCCCACTTCTCCTCTAGGCAAATGCCGGGATAGTACATAACTTAAGGCCACGGCCGCTTCCTTACCTCTTCCCTGTCTGTCCTTTCCAATCTTCCTATCCCCCACCAAAGCCCCTGTTCAGCATAGCAGGTGAGGCCGCCTAGGCTAGGTACTGGTCATTTTCCCCAGTAGTATCCCCGACCCAATGTCTCACGCTCCAGGACACTACTTTTGAGCCGGTAGAGGTGGGATCCCTCTCTGAGTCCGAGGAGGAAACCAATCCTGGAGGGTAAGCAGATTAAAAATGAGAAGACGTATCGTAGTGGTTATTATCCTGCGTTCATAATACTCGAAGTTCTCTGCCATCAAATTGCGACTCAGAGAAAACCAACTTCAACTACCAGGGCTGTTATACCTAATTCCTTCCGGGCTGCAAGGGTTTCAGATCAAACACTACCAGAGCGTTGTACTGAGGCAAGAGAATCGAGCACATCAAATAACTAGGTTCTTGCTCGTTAACCATTGAAGAATAAGCGGGATGTACGGAGAACCCTACGTCTTTCGTCTTTTCTTTAACCCACTTCACTATAACTGCTGACCGGTAATTAAATTGGAAGTGCATGACTCTGACTATGTACTTAATTGAATTATAATACAGTAGGCCTAAGTAAGTTAATTTTAAGCCGGCCCCTAGGAGACGGGGAAGCGTGCCTGCCTCTTAACCGGAGGCACCGGTTTCGATTCCCGGCCAGGTCAGGGATTTTTACCTGCATTTGAAGGCTGGCTCGAGCTCCGCTCAGCCTACGTGATTACAATTGAGGAGCTATCTGACGGTGAAATAGCGGCCCCGGTCTAGAAAGCCAAGAATAACGGCTGAGAGAATCCGTCGTGCTGACTACATGACGCCTCGTAATCTGTAGGACATCGGGCTGAGCAGCGGTCGCTTGGTAGGCCATGGTCCCTCCGGGATGTTGCGCCATGGGAAAAGACAAAATGTTAATTTTAAGCGGTAGCGTATTATGGACATTATTATTTATAAATGTCATGTAGGTATGCATTGCGGAAATAGCTTTCGGATAACAACGTCCATAATACGCTACCGCTTAAAATTCACACCAGGAAAATGCCGGGGCTGTACCTTACTTAAGGCCGCGGCCGATTCCTTCCCGCTCCTAGACCTTTCGTATCCCATCGTTGCTATAGGACCTGTCTGTGTCGGTGCGACGTACAGCAAAATGTAATGTTGCTTGGTGCTGCGTCCATTGGCTGTGATCCTGAACTGGAGCTTGCTGCTGTGGTAGCTGCTGATGGTCCGTGATCGAAGCCTACTGGAGTGGTGACGACTGCTATCCTTCTTAAGGAAGGTTCGGTTTCCGGGCTCTGTTGAGGATTATTGCGTTTATATTGTACTCCGCTGGAATCTCTGTGTATTGGTTGAGGATGTATGAGTAGATGGCGTTATACGTGTGGTGGTGGTGGTAGATCTCCTGAAAACACGCATTGCTGCAGAGAGATGAGCTTGTGTGATGTTTTTCAGGCGATATTACTATTGCTGGAGCTGGCGGGGGTGGTCGCGATGTCTGTGGTGGTGGTTGTAACGAGCATGGTAGTTTTGGAATTCATCGTAGTGTAATAACTCGCTGTTCCTTAAGAACAGCCCTTATTTTACACTGGCTCTTTGGGTGAACTTTTGTAGGCAAGGGAGTCACCAAACCCAATCCTTCAGATGTGTAGTAGTTGTTACTTGGGGTAAGACCCCAACACTCGCGTTTAAAACACCGCCACAGTGATCGAGAATTCTCCTTCTCCTTGTGGCGAAGTTGTCCTGAGGCGAAACCTCGTTCAGTAGTAGCACAGTCCGCCTACATATCCACGTTTTTAAAGAAGAGTGCCTTCCCGTGGCAGATTTTGACGTATTACCGATGGACGGTGAGTAAGGTAAGGGTGTATTCTGCCCGAAGGTAGGTCCCAACCTCCGCAGAGTTGTGCCTGAGCCGGAGTTTACGTACGGTAGGCTGGCCAATTCCTTTCCGCTCCTCCATTCCCTTACCCCCCACCAACAGGAGATCACGGGATCCGGTGTTTCAACACGGCTACGGCCTTTGGCGATGCACGGCGAAAGGTGGTGCTAAAACTACAAGCATAATTACAGTAAATTATCTTAAGCTTGTGTTGTTTGATAAAATTTGGTTTCATGTTGTGTACATATTTGAATTGAATTCTGTTCATAAAACTTGGAAGATTGTAATTCATCAGTCTGTCACTCCTGATTTGTAAGTGCCTGTCGAAGTGTTTACAGGAAATAACTATATTAGATAATTCAAACCACAAGTTACATTTCATCCTATAAAATACAGAAAAACCTGCACACGGGTGGAGAGATATTGAAAACATTAAGTTAAACAAAGCGAATGGAATAATACTTGTCAAAGTGTCTAAAAAAGGCGATCAAACTTCTCTAATATGCTTGCAAGTGCTGCTCAGCCAAGCTGGAATTCCACCGGCCGCGGCAGAATTAAATCCTCGGGCCACCGTGACAGAATAACCATGGTTTGACCACTGCGCTGCGGTCACAGCATGTACCAGCAATAAAATGTTAATTAACATGCTTGAAATTACCCACAGTTATACATGAGATTATCCTCCTATTGGTCATCGCTTTGAATAACTACAACCCGCGCCATTATTAATAATGCAGTCATGAGCTCCATTGCCTAGCAGGGGAGTTAACAAGTATTATTTCGTTGTTCCTGTATTGTGACTGATATTGTTATTATTAATAACAATATTAATCTAGTAACGTTCGTATTAATTGCCGTCCGTTTTAACACAATTCCGTAATGTGAGATCTTGGGGAAAAGATACCCCACAATTAGCCCAACTACCGCACGACGAGGTTGACGACATTATTATTATTATTATTATTATTATTATTATTATTTTTTTCTAGGGGCTTTACGTCGCACCGACACAGATAGGTCTTATGGCGACGATGGGATAGGAAAGGCCTAGGAGTTGGAAGGAAGCGGCCGTGGCCTTAATTAAGGTACAGCCCCAGCATTTGCCTGGTGTGAAAATGGGAAACCACGGAAAACCACTTTCAGGGCTGCCGATAGTGGGATTCGAACCTACTATATCCCGGATGCAAGCTCACAGCCGCGCGCCTCTACACGCACGGCCAACTCGCCCGGTATTATTATTATTAATAATATTATAATTATTATTATCATCATTATTATAACTCTACTTTATTCCCATTTTATGATCATTTCTCTACGTCAGTAAAATGGCAATTCAAAGAGAACGTTCCATTATCCACTGGAATTCGGTTTTTTTGCTATTTGCTTTACGTCGCGCCGACACAGATAGGTCTTATGGCGACGATGGGAGGGGAAAGGCCTAGGAATAGGAAAGAAGCGGCCCTGGCGTTAGTTAAGGTACAGCCCCAACATTTGCCTGGTGTGAAAATGGGAAACCATGGAAAACCATCTTCAGGGCTGCCGACAGTGGGGTTAGAACCCACTATCTCTCGGATGCAAGCTCACAGCTGCACGTCCCTAACCGCACGGCAAACTCGCCCGGTCCACTGGAATTCCTAGGACTCAGAAGTTAGAAAATACTGCAGGGAAAATGCATGTAGGGCATTGTGTTAATTGAAAGTGATTATTTGATCATGTGATGGACATTATGGTATTTTTATTCGTGGTTTACATCTGTCTATATCATCAAAGTTGGAAGATCAAAAATTTAAAATGTACCTGTCAGCAAGTAAAATACATTTTTTTATTCCTCAGATTCAGAATAGAAGGTAAAATGAATTATGTATTGTAGAAGAAGTGGAAACTACGAAAAAATCATTCACACAACGTCGTCGGACATTAGTGTTAATTATAGATCTTTGTCATCAAGAAATTAGCATTTCACCTTTAACATTTCCTGCTGTGAAGTTTCCAAGCATTCATAAAGTGACGACGACCAACCTCAGGAGAAATCGTTTATCTCCAAAACATGATATGCTTCGTACTTTTTAGGGATGGTAAGATGTAAAAGGCTGATGAACTGCGTAATTTTTCCCTCACGTACGGAGTTAATATTTACGACAGTTCAGAAATTGGGTTGTGTACGTTTGGAAAATATATACGAGGTATATATACCGGTTGGTCCATCAGCCCCTTGCAATCCAGTTTAATGCATCCCTTCACATTTACTACAATTCTGAAAGGCAATGGTCCCTCTCCCTAAACCGGGGTAATATAACGAGATGTGTGTTTACGGGCTAGAAGACAGCAGGAATCGTGAACGCCACTAATTATTCATCATGGGTACCTCGAATGAACCCTTAAAACGAGTACAGAAAATCAGAACACGTACATTAAAACAACTGGTGGATGCTCAGACAGGGAGCACGGTACTGTATAGGCTGGAGCGCCGTAAGTCATGTGTCGCAGTAGCTCATATGTCCAGCGCGCAGTAGGATATGTGATAGTTGACAGTGCTAAAGGGTTAGAAGAATTAAATCCCGTGCAAGAATTCTTTTTAAGCCTGATGCCTGGGATGTGACAAGGTTGTATACTTAATACCGGTATTTTTGACAGACTGATTTGTTTATTTGGCCCTGAAAATGGCCGTTGGTGTAGAGCTGGGTTTATAGATGCTAGGAAGCATAAGACAAGATTTCAGTTATCCACGTCATTTAACGCAGCACCTGCTGAAACTGACGACCTCTGTGGTCGATACAGAGCTGTGCGCGATGTTGTAAGGACCCTCTAGTCCATTGCAACATCTCTGGCGAAACGGATCGGCAGGCCTCGGTGATGAGCTATGGTGACAAGGACTGGCCTGCTCCTGTGCATACACCAGTTGTTTTACATGGCCCCACAGAAAAAAATTCAGGGACGTAAGGTCGGACGATTTAGCGGGCCAGGGGACAGGTCCTCCCCTTCCCATCCATTTATCAGGTTACGCCGCATAGAGATGGTTCCGAACGACCACCGTCACGTGCTGTGGAGCTCCGTCATGTTAAAACCACATCCTGAATGGGTCAAGGAGTGGCGTGTGTTCCAAAAACGGTGGTAGTTTATCGTGGAGAAATCGAAGATAGCGTTGGCTGACCAGATGGCCCTCAAAGGAATGGGGACTGATGAGGTGATCACCACCTATGATTCTTCACCATACATTCACGCCCCACTGTACCTGAAAATCTGTCTGTCGCATCCAATGGGGATTATCCGCACTCCAGTAATGCATATTATGGCGATTAACGATTCCATTGTAGTGGAATCGTGCTTCGTCCGTAAATAAGAGAGACGCTAGGAAAGCAGAATCACTGTCCACATGTTGTAGAACCCATTCGCAGAACGCCACCCGGGCATCGAAATCATGATCATGGAGCTCTGGTGTGAGTGCAGATGGTACGGGTGAAACCGGTGGGTGTGCAATATTCGCATAACAGACGCTCGGCTGATGTTCGTCTCCCGTTCTAGGGCCCGTGTCCTAGTATGAGGGTTACGCCGAATAGCTTCAAACACGACCTCTTAATTGTCAGCAGACGTCACGGGACGATCTCGAACAGGCCGTGTCCTTCCCAGGGATGCAGTATCCCGCAGGCGTCTTTCCGCACTCCGAAATATCATGCCCGTCGGTTGTCGTCTATCCAGATAGCGTTCTTGGTAAAGGCATTGTGCCTGGTTCGCATTCTGAATACATCTCGAGGCTGTGAATAAACTTCGTGTTGTGAATTGCTTCGAAGGAGGGGAATTCGCTCATTGCATGTCGTTGTCGTTCCAATGGGGCATACTTTGCCGTACCTGTGGTCTACGAAGCTTGGAACATGTACGACGTAGCTAACTGGCCACATACCATTATCTCCTCATCTTCGTCCAACCCAGCGCCGTACAAAATTCAACGATACATACGGTCTTTTGCAGGGTCAATAATAATCAGTCCTTGGAAGCTATCAAGTATGAAACCTTACCATATACCAGGAAACTGACTGTTAAAACATGTGTTATTTGTGATTCGAACCTCCTACCTCGAGCACTGTCCACTATCACATATCTCCCCACCCGTTTGCCATGCGAGCTACTGCGAGACCTGGTCTACGGCGCTCACCCAGCCTATAGGGTACCGTGCTCCCGGTCGTGCACCTACCTCCTGTTTTAAAGTACGCACGTGTTATGCGTATCTGTACACATTTTACGGGTTCATTCCAGGTACCCATAATGAATTTATAGTGGCGTTCACGATTCCTGCTGTCTTTTAGCCCGTAAACACACATCTCGTTATATTACCCCTGTTTAGGGAGAGGGACCAATGTCCTTCACAATTGTAATAAATGTGAAGGGATGTATAAAACAGGATCGCAAAGGCTGGTGGACCACCCAGTACAAAATGCGTTCCATCTTTGTCCTCAGGTATCACTTCTTGATAAATGCTTGCAGGAAAATTAAATTCAGTATAATTGTTTAACAGTTTAACATTTTTACGATGCTGTGTCATTATATCTTCATTACTTAGGGCTCGCTCTGGCTTCACCGTGTTACACATTACGTAGATTAATAAAGGTGAAGTAGACAAGTATCTCATTGCAGTAACGACTGATCTTACCGCCTCAAAGTGATCATGATGACGATGATGTACGTATCAAATAACAATGTACGGATCGAATTGGCCGTGCAGTTAGGGCAGTGTTTGTGTTGTTGTTATTACCTTGCGTTGGGGAGATTGTTGGTTCGAACCCCGCTGTCGGCAGCCCTGAAGATGGTTTTGCAAGGTTTTCCACTTCCACGCAAGGTAAAAGCTGGAGCTGTACATTCATTAAAGGTAAGGTCCTATCCGCACCAATCCTACCCCACTCGTATCTCATTGACAAAAAAGGAAACTTGTCCAAGTTGGTGCGACGTTTAATCACAAGCAAAAAAATTAGGGATCTGGAAGTTTTAGCATATTAATTTAGCTCTGTCATGAATTTTAGGCTGACTCGAGCACCTGGAATACGTGAACTTAGTTTGCTGGTGTGAACTGGGTACAGAAATTGATTGAATTTCCATCAACGGTGATTGAGGAAGCTGAAGCTAGCAAGATTGTAGTTTTACGTGGCCGTTGATATGGTGATCAAAACAATAAGACTATCAGTTTTCCGTGAAGTTTGAACTATTATGACATAATCTTTCATTTCGGAAATACTTGCGTGAATTGGCCGGGTTCGTACAACGACCGCATTGACAAGTGGCCATTGACAATGTCATCCAGCTATCATGTCCCTCTATCCCAGAAGAAATCTTTTGTAGTTTTAAATTTTTCGCTTCGAACGAAATGGCACGACAGATAATAATAATAATAATAATAATAATAATAATAATAATAATAATAATAATAATAATAATAATAATAATATTAATAATAATAAAGAGTGAGTTGGCCGTGTGGTTGGGGTCGCGAAGCTGTGAGCTTGCATTCTCTACATGGTGGGTTTGAATCCCCCGGTTGGTAGCCCTGAAGAGGGTTTTCTGAGGTTTCACATTTTCACACCAGACTGTACATAAATTGAGGTAATGGCTGCTACCTTCTCAATCCTAGCCCTTTTCCATTTTTGCATTGACGAAAACCGTCGATGTCTAAGTGCAACATTAAATCACTAACAATAATAATAATAATAATAATAATAATAATAATAATAATAATAATAATAATAATAATAATAATAATAATAATAATAATAATAATAATAATAATAATAATAATTGTACCGGGAGGTACACCACAAAGCCACGCATTCAATTTCAGTGCCTAAAAGAACTTCTCTATTGGTAAAACAGTGAAACCGAAACTACACCAACTTTACTCAGAAGATGTCACCACACAAATATTGAGTACTTTTGTTATTGTGCTGTTGCCTAATCTGAATGAATTTCTACTTGTTTTGTTCGACATTCATCAAGAAGTTTGGACATTTTTTCACAGAGGACACCACTAAAAACTGTGATCATGCACCCTGGTGCGAGTTGTAAGAAGTTATAATTTAAAGTTTTATATTTCTAGGTTTTTGTAACTGAACGATGTTCATTTATTTTTGGGTTGGCAATATTTCCTGTTTCTTTCCGCCAGTTTCGAATCTAGCCAATCCCTAATTTCTGTGTTTAATTTTCAACCTATCACAGGCTTCTTGTTCGATTCTAAGTGTAACTTTTGAATTTATCCAATGAAATTGAGAGGGTGTGGCTAGTTTAATCTGGAATGATCTCGAACCTTCCCTGAGGGTTTATACGCTGCGGCTTTTCTCGTTTCTTGGCCAATTGATCGTCATCTTACTGAGTGTGTTTGTCAAAGCAGGAGGCGGGAGGCCTCTTTTATCGGTCAACAGAACATCTACCAGGTAATGGCCACATAACTTCTTTCTTTCTTGCTACCTCCGCAGTTTAACCCGAGGGAAAGGGCCGACTATTTAGTTATGTAACCGGCTTTTCTAAAATGTAACTTCTTCAGGCTATTGTAAGAACTTCATAAAATCTTTAACTGTAAATCGGGGATAGAGAGTGAATTACCCTCTCGAGCTCCCCTTCATCTTGGTTTGAGGAGACTACGTTTTTATAACTGTTTTTCATTCTGTAATATTGTAAAGTAATTTCTATACGAGTCACCTCCGTAGTTTGGGAATAGAACCTGTTCCACCGGCCTACAGCCCCTTAGGTTATTTTAGTGTTAATATCTAGGAGTACGCTCCATTCAGTTTGTGTTTCGGGCCATTTACTTAACCTGTTCTTTTACGCAAAGGCCCTGTAGGTTGGGTACAAGATACCCCTGTTTCAAAATATAAGTTGGGCCATGGAAGGCCAGAGAGTGTACGATTTTTGATATTGCCTCGAGGAGGTTGAAAGGAAACGAAGAGCCGGTTAGCTCTTTCTCAAATTTTGTAATTGTAAAGTGTGCCTCTGGGAGGCTAGATATTGCAAATTTAAGAGCAAGTGCTTTTTGAATTAGGGGATTTCTGCCTTTGACTAAAGTTGTCCTTCTTTAATTGTAAATTTGAGCTGGGAGCTCAAGAATTGTAAATCGAGGGGCTTGAAGCCCAGGACCTGTCGAATTCACTAATATTATATTTTCCTTTACTTGTTCCATAATTGCTAATTTTACCCGTTATATTGTTATGTGTTGATTTTTGAAATCCTAAAGAAATATATCACCTTTGTTAAAGTTTTAAATTAATTTTCAAGCCCGCACCTTCTTTAACCTGTTTCTGCTCCACGGGTAACCCCGTAATAATAATAATAATAATAAAATAATAATAATAATAATAATAATAATAATAATAATAATAATAATAATAATAATAATAATAATAATAATTGTACCGGGCGGTACACCTCCACGCCGCTAATTCAAACATTGCGCCAGTTGATACTCCTCTGCTGGAGAAAGCCTGAACTTTAACAACCATATTAATTCTAAGGTTTCTCAGAAGATGTCTCCACTGTAAATTTTGAAGTGTTCTGAACTATGCCTGTTTCGATGTGTATTTGTTTGCTCTGCAGTAAGAAATTTGAACATTCTCTAACAGAAGTCTCTACCAAAACTATAATAACGCACTCTGGTGTAACGGAATGAACTGTCCTGAAGAAATTTAACATTCATAAGTTTTGTCTTAACTAAATTTTGTTCTGTCAGTTGTAGGTTGGCAATATAATCCTTTTTTTCCGCCTGTTTTGAATGTAGCCAATCAGGAATTTCTGTAATTAATTTTCCACCAATAAGGTGTTTCTTTTTCGTCTGGTGTATTAGTTTTTGCTGTTATCCAATAAAATTTTGTGGGCGGGTTGTAATCATTCATGAAACGTCTCGAATTTTCCGCGAGGGTATATAAACTGCTGATTTTCTGGTCTCCTCGCCACTTCAGTAACATCTTTCCTAGCGTGATTATGTAGCAGGGGGCGGGAAGCGCCCCTTCCTTCGGGCAGCAGTTCTTCCATAAGGTAATGGCCTTTTAAAAACTTCATTTCTTGCGAGCTCAGCAGTTTAACCCTCGGGGCAGGTTCGAAACTTTTATCATGTAACTTTCCTTTAAAATGTAAAAGACACTTGGTATAAAATTCTGTCTCTTTAACTACAAATTGGGATAGAGAGTGCTTAACCCTCTCGAGCTCCCACTCATATTGTTTTGGGGTGACTACGTTTTCATTACCGTATTTCTTCTCTTCATAATGTAATAAGGTTTTCCTATCGTGTCACCTCCGTAGTATGGGATTAGCCCTTGCATAAGCGGCCTAGTGCCAAATAGGTTTAAAAAAAGTGTATTTTTAGTGCAAGTTACGCCTCCACTCAAGTTGGTATTTTGAGGCCATGTAATTGTCCTGTGTCTTTTGTGAATAGGCCTCAGTAGGTTGGGTATTTTTACCCCTGTTCTTGCGTGCCTGGAGGGCAACTTGAAGGTGGAGTTTGGTGTGGCCTTTGAATAGGCTTGAACTTTGAGAGCGGGTTGCTCTTTCTTAAATTGTATTTTCGGTGTGCCTCGAGCAGCCTTAACTGGGTAATTGGGAGCAAATGCTCCTTGGCATGATTGGGGTTTTCTGCCCCTTTGTTGAATCTTGTGTATAAGTAAAGTTGGGCTCATTGCTCAGGGATTGTGAATCTGGGGCTCGAAGCCCAAAATCCATTAACAAACTGTAATTGTACATTCTTAACTTGTTGATATACAACTGAGTTCCTGTTATACTTGTTATTTCTTGATCTCAAAAAGAAAATATAACCTTTGTTAAATTTTAAATTAATTTTAATTTCGTTGTTGAGACCTATTCCACCCAGCACCTTCTTTCACCTCTGCTGTTCCACAGATACCTCGGAATAATAATAATAATAATAATAATAATAATAATAATAATAATAATAATAATAATAATAATAATAATAATAATAATAATTACTTAGAGATACTTTGGCTTTGTCGATGAATTAGAAGCTTAAACTTACAGTAATATTATGTTCATTATTATAGTATTATTATTATTACTATTACTATTAATAATAACAATGTTATTTGTTTTACGTCCAGCTAACTACTTTTTAAGGTCTTCGGAGACGCACTATTACTATTATTAAGACAAGGAAATGGGAGGGGAATACGCGGTAAGGCCTAGACGGCTGAACAAATGATTACATGAAAGCTTAACATATTTCCAAAATTATATTTTCTTTTGTTTTGTGTTTCAATATACTTTTCAAACAATATAAAAACAAAAACAACACGTAACAATAGCCAAAGTAACAATTAGGAGTGGAATTTACGATAGTGAGTTTTAGAGCTTAATCGTTAACAAGGGAGAAGTAGCTCCCATTTTAAACACATGACCTTCTAGTCTTAAAAACGTCTTTGGCATAAGAGATTCTTTGATTTTGTCAGTGATTACGAAGCTTAAGCTTACAGTAATACATTTTTTCCTTGAGAGGGATATTGGACCTTCAACTTTGTTTTACAATGATCTCACTGACCAAGATTTCACATCTAAGTAGCTTTATATGACAAGTTTTACACTACTTGACACTCACTGCTCGTAATTCAGAGGGTAGCGGCGCACATTATATGGATAAGAAGGATCCAGAAAAAACAGGAGCCAAAACTCGTAATAGACGGACAATACAGAGAAAAATAAATCGTTAATAGAAAGGCCGAGAAAAATAGGATAGGATGCTGGACCTCCTCAAGCAATCCTGTGCCGTAAATTGCTATAAAAGCTAATGGGGCTGAAGGCCCGATGACACAGATGATAAGCCATACTACGCTGGTGAATAAGACGGGAGAGGAATTAATTGCCGGAAAATAAGTGGAAAAATTTAGAAAATTAGAAAAGCTTAGTCTCCAAAAAGCAAAGTGAACAAGGGAAACGATAGTCCACACTCGTACATCCGTAAGACATTATAATGATACCCGCTAGGGTGGTTACACAGCTTCCGCAGACAGCGTAGAAAACTACATATTACTAAATTAACTGAATTTAAGAAAGCCTCCATTTAAAATCTGTGTAAACGTGGCCCACCATGACTGTTATATGATAGAGGGGAACACTGGTATCTTCCCGTTACCACACGCAAGTAAGTTCATATATTATATTATATTATATTATATTATATTATATTATATTATATTATATCAGAAAGAAATACTTGCCGCCTACCTTAAATGATGCCCTTGCTCCTGCAGTGCTTCCTGTGAGGAGAACCTTACTTTTCGCTGCATTCAACAATATCCAGATAGATCTTTAAGGTAAAAAATTACCAGTATTTATGGGGGCGAGCTTTGCAGTGATTGGCTGCCTTCGTTAGAAATACCAGTACTATCAATTTTGAAACAGAGGACGAAAGGTATCTTGTAGCAACCCCTAAGCAGATATAATATCCTATCAGGTCGTACACAATCCAAGACCCCAGGTGGCAACCCCAAAATTAAATGTACTGACATCTGTTAATAAACTTGTAAATCAAGTACTCCTCAAACTGTTCAGCATATTTCCATAAGATTTCACAGCCCTCCGGCATTTAAGGTGTTACCTTTCATTTGAGAGCAGCCTTACTGATGGTACAGCCTCTCCATGAAAATAAACCGAATAACTCATAGACTAACCCTGTAATGACAGTATACAACATACTACACATACAAAGTCCGGCTCCGTGGCTAAATGGTTAGCGTGCTGGTCATTGGGCAACAGGAGTCCAGGGTTCGATTCCCGGCGGGGTCGAGAATTTTAACGATAATTGGTTAATTTCGCTGACACGGGGCTGGGTGCATGTGTCGTCTTCATCATCATTTCATCTTCATCACGATTTGCAGGTCGCCTACGTGAGTCAAATCAAAAGACCTGCATATGGCGAGCCGAACTTGTCCACGAATATTCCCGGCACTAAAAGCCATTTACAAATACAAACATCACACGGGCTTCGATTTCTAATGTGGAAATGCGAAGGCATTAGAAGTAATAAAATAGAACTAGAAGCCTTCTTAGTTGATTCATGTCGCACTGATCCCAGAAACATTCCTCCCCCGTGGTACTAAATACACAGGTGAAACATGCTAATATGGCATGTTCATTAAATTGATGTTTTCTATATTGCAAAGAACTTGTGTCAGCCTCACCTCAATTGACTTATGTATTTCCATGATTGTACCCTAGAGGGCAGCTCCCTCAGTCGTGTGAACAGAGGATCGTTCTTTCGGCGAGACCTTTGTCTTAACTCTTTGGAGTGAATCTTTGCATTGTTATGAGTGCTGAATGTAAAGATGGAGCCCTCGCAGATTGGATAGGCGATCTTATGTTATAAATGGGTTTATAACAGATTCAAACATGACCCATACTACCTTCCTTCTTATTATTTAAATTACTGATATGGCAGGTACGTTAATCTTTATTTTAACCATGCTTTTACGGTGTTTGTAAGACATTCTTCACTATCATGCATAGCTGATTGATATGCGTCCATGTACTCAGAGCGAGAATGGGTTGTGTGTCTGTTGTTGACGTTATAGCATTGTGTTCGTGGCAGGGTCTCTGAGTGATTTATTTTGGTGCACTGTATTGTAAAATACTTTGCCATCGTATGAATGTATTCCCTGTGTCTCGGCTCGGAGATCCATTTCGGGTCGTACGGAGTGCATAAGTGATGGGTTATGCGTGACCGTTAGGTCACTAATATGTTGCTACTAATTGCCTGAGCTGTGCACGCTATCCGTAACATATGCGAGATCCCATACTTGTGATCAGGTGAGTCACATTATACGAGTTTGTGTTCAACTAATTTATTGGTGCGACTGCTCGTATCATTTGCCGATGCTGGCAGCGTGTATGTGTTTGTTTGCGTGTGTGGGCGTGTGAAAGGAGAGTAAGGATGACGTATCGATCAGTTTATTAAATATTTTAATCTTTTCTGGACCTCGTGCTTATCGTGGGTAGGGTTATTCTTGTCTTGCCTTGGTGTCCGTCCTGGCCGTTTTTTGACCTGGAAGGCACCATGTTGTTTATTTTCATTTGGGCGATGCACCTGCCTGTGCTTCTCATCGGTTTTGAACTTTAATTCTTTGGTCCAGAGATGTTGCTCTCTGTGCTAAGGTGTGATCGTGCGTGTTTTGCTTGTGTTTCTCCGGGTTTTATTGTTTACTATTCTTTTCTGCTCCTGGCTGCCTGGGGAATTATGATGTGTAGTAATTGCTGAGACGATGTGGAAATAATAATAGACGCGTGGGCTTGAAATTTCATTATAATCGCTGAAAGAATGATTGAATTAACCCGTGTGGATTGTTATTGCATCACGGTATTATGTAGCGAGACTACTGTTGAAAAGGTGGGTGCGTTATATTAATAATTTCAACCTGGTGTTTGGAAAAGAAAAGATATGGTCACACATCAATGATATGATCTCCAGTTGGATGGGTATTGAACGTGTATGTATTATCTCTTTTTGATTGCTGGCTTCATTTCTTATTTGTTCCTTTTTTGAATTTTTCTATTATTTTCAATAAATCCTCATTTGAATTTAATTAGTTTTTTACTGTTAGAAGTTTTCGTGTTTATACTATACTGCTTTGAAATGAGGGACATTTCCTGTTCAGGGCTGTGTCATTAGCCTTTCCTTGTCGAGGTCCACGCCTCGATTCTCCCGTTGTGCGTATCATTATACGTCTGATATTATCTAAAAAGGGAGGGATTTGGTTCACAAGTGAGACAGAAGAAACACTTAAAGGGGGCGTGGCAGTGCCGGTACGAACGGACATAAACACATGGAACTGGAAATCCCAGAACTCATCGCAATAGAAGCATGCGGAATCCGCCTGCTAGTGCGTAGGATAATAATTAATGTCATCGCAGGATGCTCCCTTCCAAGAACTGTTAACTTAGGCGACATTGACGTACTCATAGGAACACAGTAATAGGAGGAAGCATCAACTTCAAATCTGGGACTGTCTACGGCCTAATATGCAAGACACTACTTTATACGAGCACATGGTAGCTAATGAATACGTAGTAGCAGTACATTCATAGCACTAAGAGGCAAATATCGGATATCGGGCCTACTGGACATTACCTTACACAACCCTGCTCTGGAGTACAGCATGAAGATGACAGCGCTATTAATGCTGGATGAAACCCAAGAGGGATATGAACAAAATCCCAAACGGAGGCGAAATTACAAAGCAGCCATATTTGACCAGTTCGAAGAGAAGCTCGTCACGTTGCTACAGGGAATGGAAAGTGTCACCCTTGAAAGCCATACGGAAAGAGACGAGGCAGTTAAAACCATCGTCCAAGCAATACAGGATGTGACGAATGTGAGCGTACAGACATTCTCACTTAAATAGCAGACAGTAGAAATTCCGAACGCCATCAAAGACCTCATTCGAAGACGAAATCGTAATAGGCAGGGCTCTCTTCAAGTACGATTTCGAGAGGGAAATGAAAAATCAGCTGAACACTGAAATTCAGACAGGCCTACGAGAGCTCAGGTCAAGCGAGTGGAGCAAGAGGCTACGAACATTCGACACGAACATTAGATCCGTCTGGACTTTGGCGAGACACTTCACACGCGAACTGCACGTAATCCCAACCATCAAGGAACCAAACGGCCCAGTATTCTAGACCCGTGAGAAGGCCGAAGTCATAACTGACACATTCGAGGCAGCGTTCACGCCGAACGATGGCCCATCGGACCCAGAATCCACCAGGTGATTTGAAGCAAAGGGCGAGGCATTTCTCACCAAAGCACCTAGACTAGAAGTTATAAAGTTTAATATTCATGAAGTAAAGTGGATTATTGATTTCCTTAGCCCCCAAAACAGCCTCCCAGCCCGGACGAATTTAGCTCTTAAGAAATTAAACAGAAAAGTCCTTACAGTAGTTGCTAATATTTTCAATGCCGTGCTCAGGTTGCGGTATTACACTGAACTTTGGATACGATCGAAAATAGGGAAAGTCGGAAAAGACAAATAGGACCATAACAACTATCGTCCAGTAAGTCCCCTAGACGCAATCAGCAACGTTTCTGAGAAAATACTGCTAAAAAGACTTATCGCTAACATTATCATGATCGAACAATTCGGATTCCGAAACGGACATTCCTCCACGCAGATGCTTGTGCGGTTCCTTGAGCACGCCACCATTGGATTTAACAGACGAAGAGACACGGGTACGATCCTTCTAGATATCCAAAAGGCCTTCGATAAAAATATGGCACGGAGGTCTGCTGGTAAAACTGTTATATTATGAATTCCAACCAGGATACGTAGGACTTATCAAGGCATATCTGGAAGACCCTACGTTTCAAGTAGCCCTGCATAGCACACTGTTAAGAACGTAGAATATAAGACCGGGCGTAGCCCAACGCCCACTTACAGGCCCGAACCTGTTTGCCCTCTATACAAGTGCGAAGCAGTAGGCTAATGCTCACACGGAAAAACAGACGTACACACAGACATGCTATCATCAAACCTTAGACGCTATTTAATAAACAAAAATAATAGCAAGATAAGGCTAAATTTCTAGGGGTAATTCTAGACAAAAATTTACACGGTTACACCATGTAAGAGATATCAGACGAAAAATACACATAAGTCTTACCAAACTGTACCCAAAACTGAATAGAAGGACCAGTATAAGCAGTAAGGCAGGCGTAAACTTTAAAAGCTCTAATCAAGCCAATTATCATGTACGCAGCTCTAGCATGGGGGAACACTGCCAAAACGAACCTGGACAGTCATGAGAAGCCACAAAATAAATGCCTACGGGCAGCAGCGAAGCTCCCTTACCCAGCGGCAGTAAGGAACCATCACACCTCGACTAAAAATCGCTTTATAATAAATAATAATGTTATTTGCTTTACGTCCCACTAACTACTTTTACGGTCTTCGGAGACGCCGAAGTGCCGGAATTTAGTCCCGCAGGAGTTATTTTACGTGCCAGTAAATCTACCGACACGAGGCTGTCGTATTTGAGCACCTTCAAATTCCACCGGACTGAGCCAGGATCGAACCTGCCAAGTTGGGGTTAGAAGGCCAGCGCCTTAAGCGCCTGAGCCACTCAGCCCGGCAAAAAAATCGCTTTATAAGACACCATCTTTGGAAACAAACATTGCGAACGTATACTAAGTCGTGGGGTGACAGGATTAATCACCTCGTCAGAATCATTGGATGCTACGACACTGATCTCTACCGAGTGAGTCCGCTGCGCCGAAAGTTTCTGCTTTTAGACATCCCAACGAACGTCGGTGGGATGATGGTCGATTTTCTTCTTCTTCTTCTTCTTCTTCTTCTTTTTTATCGGTTTACCTTCCAGGGTCGATTTTTCTCTCGGACTCTGCGAGGAATCCCACCTCTACCACCTCAAGGGGAGTGTCCTGGAGCTTCAGACACTGGGTCGGGGATACAACTGGGGAGGATGACCACAACCTTGCCCAGGAGGTCTCACCAGCTATGCTATGAAGGGGCCTTGGTGAGGGATAGGAAGATTGGAAGGGACAGACAAGGAAGAGGTAAGGAAGCGGCCGTGACCTTAAGTTAGGAACCATCCCGGCATTTGCCTGGAGGAGAAGTGGGAAACCACGGAGAACCACTTCCATGATAGCTGAGGTGGGAATCGAAACCACCTCTACTCAGTTGACCTCCCGAGGCTGAGTAGACCCCGTTCCAGCCCTGGTACCACTTTTCAAATTTCGTGGCAGAGCCGGGAATCGAACCCGGGCCTCCGGCGGTGGCAGCTAATCACACTAACCACTACACCACAGAGGCGGACGATGGTCGATTTTACTTCGCCGTATTCCAAGTTACAGTCACCTTTAAAGCACTTACTGCGTCATCACCGCACGACTTTTGCCAAAACATGTAAGCGACAGGTATTTACACAATACACCAAACTGTCATAAGGTTATGTAAAATGTCATCATCATCATCATCATCATCATCATCATCATCATCTGTTTACCCTCCAGGTTCGGCTTTTCCCTCGGACTCAGCGAGGGATCACACCTCTACCGCCTCAAGGGCAGTGTCCTGGAGCTTCAGACTCTTGGTCGGGGGATACAACTGGGAAGTATGACCAGTACCTCGCCCAGGCGGCCTCACCTGCTATGGTGAACAGGGGACTTGTAGGGGGATGGGAAGTTTGGAAGGGATAGGCAAGGATGAGGGAAGGAAGCAGCCGTGGCCTTAAGTTAGGTACCATCCCGGCATTTGCCTGGAGGAGAAGTGGGAAACCACGGAAAACCACTTCCAGGATGGCTGAGGTGGGAATCGAACCCAGCTCTACTCAGTTGATCTCCCGAGGCTGAGTGGACCCCGTTCCAGCCCTCGTACCACTTTTCAAATTTCGTGGCAGAGCCGGGAATCGAACCCGGGCCTCCGGGGGTGGCAGGTAATCACACTAACCACTACACCACAGAGGCGGACTATGTAAAATGTACGTGCCAATTATATGCTTTCCATCGGTTATGAAGTTTACGCTAAAAGCGATGGCATACTGATGGAAAACCTGTCTGAGTTTGTGAAATGGGACGTAGTTTCACACTAAGTAAGCTTTCTGATAAACTGGAGGAAACAGTTACCGTGGTGTAGTTGACTAACCACAGACGTATTGACCCATGTTGCGTTGGTAGGTGGTCTCGAATCACACGAACGTTAAAAATTTGCATTCCCATTTTAAAATTTGAGGATCAAATAAGGGGCCATTCGTGCCACATTCGACCAATATAATTCGTGTTGAATGTGTAGTGGCCTGACACTTGGTGTAGCCTAGCAGTCCTGGTGATTTCTTCGCTATGTATGCAACAGATGAGTATGTTGACGCGCTCCTCATCTACGGTGAAGCAAGACAGAACGCACAGGAAGTACAGCGCCTGTACCAGGAAAGATTTCCACAGAGACAACAACCAAACGCAAATACGTTTAGGAGGGTGGAGAGACGTGTGCGTACAACTTCGTCACTTTCCCGAACAAGTCCTGTTAGTGAGGCACCAGTTACGTCCCGTGAAACTGCTGAGACAGTTTTGGACTTTTTCCGGGAGAATCCTCTCACGAGTACCCGGGCTGTAGCACAAAAGGCCAACATCAGCCAGTCGTCTGTTGTAAGGATATTGCATTCCAGTTTTTTCGTCCTTATCACCTGCAGCTACATCAAGAATTCCACGGACAAGGTTTCGAAACTCGTGTTGATTTTTGTGCGTGGATACTGACGCAAGTGGCAAATGATCCAGCGTTTTATCTCACATTTTATTTTCGGACGAGGCACGATTTCATAATAATCGCTCTGTGAATCGTCATAATATGCACTACTGGAGTGTTGAAAATCCCCACTGGGTAAGGTAGACAGCATTTCAGGCATGATGGGGAGTAAATGTCTGGTGTGATGTACTGGGTGATCATATAATTGGACCATATGTCTTTGATGATCATTTGACAGGAGCCCGGTACCTACAGTTTCTTCAAGACCAACTACCATTGCTGCTAGAGGATGTGCCCCTAGGTGAGCGTAAAACCGTGTGGCATCAATACGACGGACCTCCCCATCACATGTCAGCAGATGTTCGCGACTACCTGAATGTTACACATCCCGGTCGAGGGATAGGAAGGGGTGGACCTGTCACTGGCCCGCTAGATCGCCCTATTTAACATCACTGGACTTCTTCCTATGGGGCTATTTGAAGAATGTAGTGTACGCTCAGCAGCCGGAAAATCTTGAAAGCCTTCGAAACCTTATTATGGAAAAATGTGAATCCGTAACACCCACAATGCTACAAAAAGCCCGTTTTTTTTTTTTTTTTTTTTTTTTTGCTATTTGCTTTACGTCGCACCGATACAGATGTGTCTTATGGCGACGATGGGACAGGAAATGCCTAGGAAGTAGAAGGAAGCGGCCGTGGCCTTAATTAAGGTACAGCCTCGGCATTTGCATGGTGTGAAAATGGGAAACCACGGAAAACCATCTTCAGGGCTGCCGACAATGAAGCTCGAACCCACTATCTCCCGATTACAGGATACTGGCCGCACTTATGCGACTGCACCTATCGAGCTCAGTGAGTGGCAGTTCAGGCGCGTGCTGAAACGTGCATTACTGCAGAAGGTCATCTATTCCAACACTTACTGCGCTAACAGGCTCTTGCTCAGTCAAGCGGATTCAAACCTCCAACCATTCTCTCCTCGTCTAACGCTGCTTATAAAACATCCATATAAGGAGCCCTAATGGCCTAGAACAGTGAATCCTTGCTTATGTATTTTTATGTAGTTATTGCGACAGGGAGGTGAGTGAGGAAATCGCAGCCCACACTACAAGAAGCCAACAACAATCTCCTCTGATTGGCTCACTGCGACATACACCAGTGACGTTCGTTAGGATGCCTCTACAATTTGTCAGGTTTTACATGTAGGCATATTCCTATTTCTGATTATGTGGTTTTTCCTTGCCCCTTAACTACCTGATTACACCACTATGGACCCTCATCAACTCATGCTGAACATGGGAACAGGCAAAAATTTAATACAGTATCACGTAATCCTTTTCTCTTCTTAGAATCAATAGCATGTTTTAGGCGACGCAGATTGTGCTGATCGCCAATCGGTGGTGGGGGTGGAGGAGAGGAGCAGGCTATGGCCCCTCCCCCCGAAAAATCTTGTGTCGCTACCGGCGTGCTAGGCAGCCAGTGTCTTGAAAATGTGCGGTATCCATCTGATATAACTGTAAGAAGTACAACGCACGTAAACATGTAATATTTAACCACAGGATTGAAAGGTAACGAGCTCATCCCCTTACCCCCACCAAACAAATACGCACCACTACTTTCAACACACCAAAATATTGTATGAGCCCTTGCTTATATAGTTGTATGTAGTTATTGCTACAGGGACATCATCATCATCATCAACTGTTTACCCTCCAGGTTCGGTTTTTCCCTCGGACTTAGCGAGGGATCCCACCTCTACCGCCTCAAGGGCAGTGTCCTGGAGCTTCAGACTCTTGGTCGGGGGATACAACTGGGGAGTATGACCAGTACCTCGCCCAGGTGGCCTCACCTGCTATGCTGAACAGGGGCCTTGTGGAGGGATGGGAAGATTGGAAGGGATAGGCAAGGAAGAGGGAAGGAAGCGGCCGTGGCCTTAAGTTAGGTACCATCCCGGCATTCGCCTGGAGGAGAATTGGGAAACCACGGAAAACCACTTCCAGGATGGCTGAGGTGGGAATCGAATCCACCTCTACTCAGTTGACCACCCGAGGCTGAGTGGACCCCGTTCCAGCCCTCGTACCACTTTTCAAATTTCGTGGCAGAGCCGGGAATCGAACCCGGGCCTCCTGGGGTGGCAGCTAATCACGCTAACCACTACACCACAGAGGCGGACTACAGGGACATGAGTGAGGAAATCGCAACCCGCACTACAAGAGACCAACAACAAACTGCTCTGATTGGCTCACTGCGACATGAGAGGGGAGTCCAGTGCATAGTACTTTGTTATAATTGTTTCCGCATGTATGCTTCTGTATTATAGAATAACAATGACTTGAGCGTACACCACCTCAACGCCGGGACACCCAGGTGAAGAAGAACGTAGAGAATAAGGTAATGATAGCTCCTGTATTCTTGCAGGCGTGGCCACTAGTATTCCCTTCTTAGAAAGCGGATTCATGGCACCAGGGAGCACTGGCAGCTGGACGGTGCAACTTATCCCGTAATCCCACGGACAGAACGTCACTGAAACCGCGCACGAAATACTACGATGCCAAGACGGTTGGTCCCCTTAAAAAACTAACTTTGCAGGAAAATGTATATGACTTGTGCATGATACATACTCGCTAACATAGCCTGGAATCTTCCAGCCAACATACTTATATGTGCTATCTACAATGTGTCAGATTTTACATGTAGGCGTATTTCTATTTCTGCCTATGGGGTTTTTCATTGCCCCTTACCTGTGATTACACCACTATGAAACCTCATCAACTCACGCTGAACATGGGAATGGGCGAAAACTTCATTCAGTATCACGTAATCCCTTTATCTTCTTAGAATCAATAGCATGTTTTAGGCGACGCAGATTGTGCTGATCGCCAATCGGGGGGGGGGGGGGGCTCGCTACCAGCGTGCTAGGCAGCCAGTGTCTTGAAAATCTGCGGTATCCATCTGACGAGCCCATGCCGCATTGGGGCGAAACACTGGTAATTTTTGACGATTTAGTTTTCTGAATTTTGTTTAATTTAATAAATTAAATATTAAGTTCCCATCAAAAAACTTAAATCTAATTTCACTAATCGAAAACATCATTACAACAAATCAGGTTACTCATGTGTATAATTAACGTGCGTTTCCATGTTATATAACTTATTAATTTTACTTACGACGAACTAATTCTACAGTTTTCGGCGACACCCAGGTGCCAAAAATTGGTGTTCTGCAGGAGTTCCTTGACTTATAGGTAAACGTTCCGAGACGAGGTTAGCGCAGTTAGACAACATCAAATACACCGGATGGATCTAGGTTCGATCCCGCCAACCTGGACTCTATGAACTGATGAACTCAGCCCAGTCCTATAACACTACCTATAATATGCTTACAGCCGTAGAGATCGTGAGATGAGATTGCACAGACATGGTCCCGCGATGATTTGTTTTTAACTGTAGAGGTGTAGCCAATATATGCCAGTCGAAACCAGCTATAAAACCTTGTAGTAACTCAGCAGTGAAACGAAATTTCATTTTAATTGTATGTGTGGCAGGGTCCTCTTTATAATTTAGCTGAAAGTGAAACGAACTCTGGCGCATGTCCAGCCTGGAGAGAAGCAGTTTCCAGGAACCACTCGTCAGTAACTCATTGTATTAACGTTTCTTGGTAGTCTAAAATGTTGGGCTTTACTATACGTGAATTTTATAGTAATTTGTTTCGTCCCTCAGCGAAAACTGACCTGGAGAATACGAATACTTCATAGAAAGTTTCCGGAATTTTCCATTAAGGGTCAGTGTTAATGATGATAGACATGTTAAATGAAAATAGAACAGGAAACAATAATAAAATGACAAGAAAGCACACTGAAAAGAACAAGAGTCCCTGTAAATTTAGACGATGTTAATACTAGAGCAACTAGTAGTTTCTGAAGAATCGCCGTTAATGGATAATTTACGTCCTTCCGTCGGATTTGCAGATCTCTACTCATCTGGTTTCTATAATCTCAATCCTTCCATTTAACAAAATGTACTGTGCATGTTAAGTGACGAAATGCTCAAAATAATTGATCAAATGGTTATTGTACGGAGTTTAAGTGAATTAGTGCCTTGTATTCACGAAGAGAATATATATATAACATATTGCGGTGTTCATTTACGAAAAATGAGCGGTTATATTTTGCTCGTTTTCTTTCACATAGAATGTTTCCAGGTTTATTTATAACTAGCCGGTTCTGTGATATGGACGTAGGGTGTTTACCTCTTACCTCTAGATCCTTACTTTCATTTTTAGGTACTCCACGGGTTTACCTCCTTTAAACTTTCACTTACTCACCCCAGTGAATTCAGTCGAGGAACAGTGTGATAAGATGGAAAGCAGACCTAATCCAGAAAAGGAAGCTGTACTCCCGGGGATGTCGTTTCGCTGACCACGTGGAATGCCAATATCTGTAAGCTATTTAACTAGACAGTAATCGTCGTGGCCGGCCAAGATCGTAATAGGGATGCATATGCCTGGGTGATATTAAAATACAAGATTTTAATAATAATGATAATAATAATGTTATTTGCTTTACGTCCCACTAACTACTTTTACGGTCTTTGGAGACGCCGAGGTGCCGGAATTTAGTCACGCAGGAGTTCTTTTACGTGCCAGTAAATCTACCGACACGAGGCTGTCGTATTTGAACACCTTCAAATACCACCGGACTGAGCCACGATCGAACCTGCCAAGTTGGGGTTAGAAGGCCAGCGCCTTAACCGTCTGGGCCACTCAGCCCGGGTACAAGATTTTAGACGTAATGCTACTTGTTTTAAGATTCCATCAGTTGCAATATATTTTTAAAGCCACAAGGATCTGAATTTTAACCCGCAAATGATTATTTAGGCCTACTTGCCGAAAATCAGAGTAAAAATCTCGTTGCATTTTAACCCTCTCAAAACACCACCGGCATCGGCTGGGTCCGAATACGCTAACTTGAGAACAGGAGGTTAATAACTTATGAGCTCCGCCATTGATTATCATCTTTTAGATAACATAATGATGTTCTTGTTTCGCAGCAAAATTTGTTACGTTACCCTTTGGTTCATAGCTGTAAAGTTCTTCTTCCAATTGAACTCTCCAACCTATCAATTTCAAAGATGTATTGTAACATTCCTAAGACGAAAGATTGTCGAAATACCTCTATCACTAGGATGTGTATTGAGCTATGCAATACAAATAAATGAATATTCCGACTCTCCTTTATTATATGTAGCAAAATTTCTCTTCATCTACCAATCAATATGTGTTGAAATTTTAAATGTTCAAACAGTTCCTATCAAAATTACGTGTATATTCTTAATCATTCTGCACATATTACGCACACCTGCATACTTGAATTCTCATTGAGAAAGAACCTCTAAAAACTCAATGATTCCATTGAATCGTTGCTTGTACATCAGCGTTGTTATTGTCACTCCAAGTTCAGCAACAGTTTCGACTAACTCTTCGACTAAAATTACGTTTCTAAAGCGTCGGACGTTATCAGAGGCGTTTGTAAACCATATAATTCATCCCAGGATCAGGATGATTTCATTGCCGGGAAATCCATTAACTTCAGCATATATGAAAGTCGTGGTGATGCCCTATCATCCATCAGAAGCCTTTCCTGGTGTACAGAAACAATCAGTTCGGCAGTGGCAATTCTCGCCTCCGTGAACATACAGTACAAACTTAACCTCAAGATGGCATGAAACGCATGTCCATGTCTCAGTACACATTGGTTAGACAACGCATCGGCAAATTACTTCCTGTTCAATATGATATAATAAACGAATTACACAATACCACACTGTAGTGGATATCCTGTAAGATTAATCAATAAAAATACAAAAGTGGGAGACATAAATAAGAATTTTCAGCGTTACAAACTTGAGGGGATGTTTGTGAAGGAAACAGTAACTCACAAGAAACCTGTTTCAATCGATCCCTTTACAAACCCGCGATTCGTGGGCCGATGACCTTCGATGTTAAGCCCCTTAAAACAACAAGCAAGCAAGCAAGCAAGCGATTCGTCGCCCACTTGTCCGACGTAATTGTTGTGAGAGTATCTGATAAAATGAGCGACTTGGCTAGCTACCGCGTTGTGACCTTGTGGGCGTAGATAGAGCCTCTTCAATACAAATAAGCTCTGCATATATTTTATCACTTGTCGAAACAAAAATTATTTGATAGCTGTATCAAATTTTGCGAAGTATGAAGAAAACTTCAAAAATACTTTAAATAACAGACATGTAATAATGAAATTGGACAGCTATATTCACGATCAGTTCAAGTCTCCACGATGCAAAAATGTGATTAAGTAAGAATTTTTTATGTCATACCACTCCACTGATCCTCATGGCAGGTTTAATAATCCTGTTCCTTTCGCTTTGACTGTGGAATACTTTATCCGTGCTTGATCCTTTCGCTACTAATTATTCAAACAATAGTTTGGTTTCGACCGTTTCCACATAATAATTTCATTCGGATTGCTAATGTTGAAAAATAGTAAAATGATCTAATAAAATAGTGTTTATTATAATGATCAAATTGATTATACTTTGCTGGGCCACATTTATTCAATGCACAAAGGTCACCTTAGTACCACTTGGGCGACTACCAAAATGCAGATCAGAATTGATTGATTGATTGATTGATTGATTGATTGATTGATTGATTGATTGATTGATTGATTGATTGATTGATTGATTGATTGATTGATTGATTGATTGATTGTGTTACGGACTTTTCCGTGGTAGGTAGAGGTGAAAGAAGGTGCGGGTGTGAATGGGTTTCAAGCTACGAAATTATAGTGCAATGTAAAATTAATTTAAAAATTAACAAGGTTATATTTTCTTTTCGAAAACAAAGAAATAACAAGCATGGCAGGTACAAGGTAGCAATTCAAAAGGGGTTAGTTACAATATTTACAGAATTTGGGCTTCGCGCCCTGACTTCACAATGCTTGGGCAATCAGCTCAGTTTTACCTCAAACACAAGTTTTAACAGAGGGGGAGAAAACCCCATTCATACCTAGGAGCCCTTGCTCCAAATTACACTGAAAAACCTCCATGAGGCATACAACCCAGAATTTTCAAAAGAGCCACTCGCTCTCAAAATTTAAGCCTCTCCCAGGCCACACCAAACTCCACCTTCAAGTTGTCCTCAACGGACATAAACACAGGGGTAAAATACCCAATCTACTGAGGTCTATTAAAAGAAAAGCAGGTTAATTAAATGACCTCTAAAATAACAATTTGAGAGGAGGCGAACTTGCACTCCTAATACACTTTGATTAAGACCTACTTGGCACTAGGCCGTTAATACAAGGGCTAATCCCATGCTAAAGAGGTGACTTAAGAAAGAACAATTTGTTTTACATTAACGAAAAATAGGTTGAGAAAATAAGTTCACCTCAAGACAATGTGAGTGGGAGCTCGAGAGGGTTAGCACTCTCTATCCCAATATGTCGTTTAACAAGAGAATAGATGAAAAGAGAAGTTACATTTTAGGAAAAGGTTACATGGTTGAACGCTTAGAACCCGCCCCGAAAGTTAAACTGCTGAGCTAGCAAAGAAAGAAGTTATTAATCGGCCATTACCTTGTGTTGAACAGCTGGAGAAGAAAGAGGCGCTTCCCGCCCCCTGCTATGTACTTAACACACTGAAAGATGGAACAGAAGTGGCCTAGAGACCCAAAAATCAGCAGTTTAAATACTCTCGCGGAAGTTTCTAGGCGTTAGGGGAAAGAAAACACCCTCCCACAAACTCTTTATTGGATAGGACCCCGCAACAGATTCAAGTTGGGGGAAGATACATCTGATTGGATAGAAATTAATTGAAGAAATTCGGGATTGGATACATTCATAACAAGGGGAAGAAAGGGGTAAATATTGCCAACTTAAACAATGATAGAAAGAAATTTAACAAAGAACAAACTCTTGAAATTAAATTTTCTCCGACAAAATAGTTCTTTGACTCCGCACTAGGTTGCACTAATGTAGATCTTCAGTAGTGTCCTCTAGAAGAGAAAGTTCACACTTCTTACTTCAAGCGAAACAAAAACACATCAAAAATGACACAGTTCAAAAACTCAGAATTTTCCACGTGGTGACATCTTCTGAGAAGGTAGAAAATTAATACTGTCAATAAAGTTCAGACTTCCTCCAGCAGAGGAGTTTCACCTGGCGCAATTTTTAAATTAGCGGAGTGGAGGTGTACCGCCCGGTACAGATTGATTGATTGATTGATTGATTGATTGATTGTACTAAAAGTGGGTAACATGACAATGACATAGTTGTAAAAAAACAGGCTTGAAAATTTCCTTGAACCGTAATGTTCTGCTGCAAAAAAAAGTACCTGACAAGAATTCAGAAGAAATGCATTGAATTGATGTAAAGATGCTGTATTTTGCGGTATTCTTAGAATATTATTGTATAAATGACGTTTTGAAATTAAAATTAAGATATCTAGTTGTTGCACTGATATGAATTTTGCGAGATGTTCAGTTACCCACTTACGATTTTTAAAACTGCAACATAGGCAGCTCACCAAAAAATTATAAACTGACTTAACATTTTGAGAAAAATGCACGAATCTTTCACACATGGTTCCATGAATGCATTTCATTATTTATTTCTGAACTGATATAATGAGAAACTGGTTAAATGCCCCTTTAATTATTCGCTGTCGCATGAGGCTTGATCTCTATCACATCGTCACATTTTCCCTACATATGGGGGAGGTTTTCATAAACCGGCCAGTACTCTGGAGCTAGAGCTAGAGGAACTGGAACAGAGAAACTAGTGTATCATATTTTTTCTTTGTTATAATCTGGGCACACGCTTGGCATTTGACATTCAGGGCCTCCTGATGTTTCTTGTTTAGTTTTTCTTTTATTGTTACACTCTAGATCAGGGCCATCCAAACAGCGCTCCCCGAGCGCTAGCGCTCTGGCCGCGCTCCAAGCCAGTGCTCCGAGCGCTTTGAGGGAAGGTAGTTTCGGTAGTGGTGGGAGGAGCTTGGCTAGCTGAGCGAGCGGTCTGCCCGCCGGGCCGAAGAGAGCATCCGATTTTTTAGTGTGCCACAGAGATTTTATGTTTAAAAAAACACAATTTGTAACGGCATTACAGTGCCAACCACAGGGATTATTACGGTGATTTGACAGACGCCAGTCGCTAATCGAAGTTGGAAGAATTGAAAGAAAATTTCAAGCAGCACTGTTCTGTAGATATTATTGTTTTAATTTTTAAATGCTCATTTACAAACGGGAATGTATAAATGATTGAATTATCTGAAGAACACTAAAGTTGTGACTTGCCGTATTTTTGTCTGACAGGAGATTGAGGAGAGTGAGGTTGGTGGACCCACTTTACGAACAAGCTACAAATGTTCGTCGCAAATTGCCAAAGATGGGAAACCCTTCGCGGAAGGGAATGTAATCAAGGAGTGCCTAATGGACGCGGCGGCATGTATTTGTCCTATGGAGCTAGTTGAGAAATTTCACAAAATCTCTCTTTCTCCTCACACTGTACCTCGCAGAATAGACAATATGGCCGTTGATATGGAACAACAATTAATGGAGAAGTCAGCAAATTTTGTATCCTTTTCCATCGCCCTCGATGAATAAACCTACATTGCGGACACAGCTCAGATCGTTATTTTCATTCGAGGGTGGAAGACGATATTCGGCTCACCGAGGATTTCCTAGACTTGGTAGCTCTCAAAGACACCACTACCAGTTTCGATATTTTCAAAGCAGTGGAGTGTGTTTTTGAGTCAATGGGATTAAAATGGGAGCGGTTCACGAGTGTAACGACGGATGGAGCTCCTGCATTACGTAGTCTACGCACGGGGTTCCTCAGCTATGTAAAATTAAAAATGACTGAGAGCGGTACTACCCTAATGGCGGCGATCCAGTGCTTGATACACCAGCAGGCAATCTGTGCAAAAGTCGCCAAACTTAAAGGCGTAATCGGAACAGTTGTGCGAGTGGTAAATTTTATTCGATCCCATGGACTCACGCGCCGTTAATTCAAAGAGTACCGGGCGAGTTGGCCGTGCACTTAGGGGCGCACAGCTGTGAGCTGGCATTCGGGAGATAGTGGGTTCGAAGCCCACTGTTGGCAGCCCTGAAGATGGTTTTCCGTGGTTTCCCATTTTCACACCGGGCAAATGCTGGGGCTGAACCTTAATTAGTACCTTAAAGGCCACGGCCGCTTCCTTCCCATTCCTGGGCCTTTCTTGTCCCATCGTCGCCATAAGTCCTACCTGTGTCGGTTTGACGTAAAGCAAATAGCAACAAAAAAAAATCAAAGAGTTCGTGGATGACATCGAAGTGGAGTATCCGGATATCCCGTACCATGCAGAAGTAAGATGGCTGAGCAAGGCGAAGGTGCTTCATCGAGTTTTTTGCTTGCGGAATGCAACAGATACCTTTTATGACATGAAAGGGCGTCCCGAAATTATTTTGCGTAATCCTAAGTGGGTGGCGGACTGGGCCTTTTTAAGTGACATTACTGTCCATCTGAATACCTTGAACACTTCGCTTATCTAGCTCGATAGCTGCAGTCGCTTAAGTGCGACCAGTATCCAGTATTCGGGAGATAGTAGGTTCGAATCCCTCTGTCGGCAGCCCTGAAGATTGTTTTCCGTGGTTTCCCATTTTCACACAAATGTTGGGGCTGTACCTTAATTAAGGCCACGGCCGCTTCCTTCCCAGTCCTAGCCCTTTCCTGCCCCATCGTTGCCATAAAGACATATCTGCGTCGGTGCGACGTAAAGCCAATAGCAAAAAGAAAAAAAAAATCGCTTCAGGGCGAAAAGCACAATATCTGCTATTTGGTGGAAGAAATTCAAGAGTTCAAATGAAAATTGATTTTGTGGGAAAACCAGTTACGTGCAAGGAACACAGGACATTTTCCATTGGTTGAAGCAGTGAAATAAGGTGTCGACATTGATGAGTACTTGCAGGCAATTCGCCAATTACAAGAAGAGTTTGAAAAGAGATTTTCTGAATTATCAGAACCCCAAGCGGTGTTAGATGTAATTGTTCGAACATTTTCTCTTAGTGCAGACAGTGCTCCACAGCTATTTCAATTAGAGTAGCTTGAACTGCAGTGCAATGTTCGTCTTAAAGACCGCTTTCTAATGTCACGAAGTTTGGAAGAATTTTATAGTGGCTTTCCGCAAGAAGAATACCCCCTTTTATATAAACATGCATATAAAGTTCTGTCAATGTTCGGCTCAACGTACATTTGTGAGCGTTTATTTTCGGTTCTTAAGCTTACCAAAAGTAAACACCGTGCAACGATGAGCGATAGAAACTCGAGTAATTGTTTAAGAATATTGGTATAATATTGGTAAAATTTTGTTGACTTTTTCTCTCAGGTATGTTCAAATTTCAGTTTTGAATAAATCGCATTATTGTATTCTTTACTTAACACTTGATTTCGTTTCCTGCATATTCCATACATCGGAGTACCTTCCGATTTGTATATGCGGTATATTTGTTATGGCAAAACAACCCTGTCAATATGATGTCAACAAACCCACAAAAGCCGTCGGACGAACGACTGTACGTACGTATCTAGTTAGCGCGGTCCGAACATCGTCTGTCTCAGGTCTCCTCGCTGCCACACTGTAGTGGTGGTAGGGGAAGGAGCGCTAGTCTGACTGCCCAGTGCTCCCTGAGCGCGGGCGCGCTCTCGGAGCGCAATAGCTGGATGGCCCTGCTCTAGATCATGATAACAACTGGTATTCGGTATAGAAGGTAACATCAATCTGGCGAACCCATACAATCTGTACGATATAAAATCGTTTTGCCCATAATTCTGGACTCTTCATTAGTTTTATTGAAAGTATGAAGTTAAAATTCCCATTAATTTCTGAAAATTGGGTAACAGTAAATCAAATAATTTCACACATACCTATCTTGTTCACTGTTTATAGCCTGAACTGAACAAATACAACCACAGACAATGTATAGCGATAGTTGAATGCATGCCCATCATCAACGTAGACAATAACGCTGTTTGGGTCAACAGTCCATAGACTGGTTTGATGCCGCACTCCATACCCACCTATCCGTTATCCTGCTGGGCTTACCTTTTTATTTTTGCTAACTACTACATCTACTCTTATCTCTTTGTCATCTTCATGCCTTGGTCCACCGCTATATACACTGACTGATAGAGCAAATGCAACACCAAGAAGGAGTGGTTCGAAAGGGATGAAAGTTGGGAAAAAAAACAGAGACGGCACGGACGAATAATTGATGTTTATTTCAAACCGATATGCGCACGGCATCGACTCAGTAGGATGTAGGACCACCGCGAGCGGCGATGCACGCAGAAACACGTCGAGGTACAGAGTCAATAAGAGTGCGGATGGTGTCCTGAGGGATGCTTCTCCATTCTCTGTGAACCATTTGCCACAGTTGGTCGTCCGTACGAGGCTGGGGCAGAGTTTGCAAACGGCGTCCAATGAGATCCCACACGTGTTCGATTGGTGAGAGATCCGGAGAGTACGCTGGCCACGGAAGCATCTGTACACCTCGTAGAGCCTGTTGGGAGATGCGAGCAGTGTGTGGGCGGGCATTATCCTGCTGAAACAGAACATTGGGCAGCCCCTGAAGGTACGGGAGTGCCACCGGCCGCAGCACATGCTGCACGTAGCGGTGGGCATTTAACGTGCCTTGAATACGCACTAGAGGTGACGTGGAATCATACGCAATAGCGCCCCAAACCATGATGCCGCGTTGTCTAGCGGTAGGGCGCTCCACAGTTACTGCCGGATTTGACCTTTCTCCACGCCGACGCCACACTCGTCTGCGGTGACTATCACTGACAGAACAGAAGCGTGACTCATCGGAGAACACGACGTTCCGCCATTCCCTCATCCAAGTCGCTCTAGCCCGGCACCATGCCAGGCGTGCACGTCTATGCTGTGGAGTCAATGGTAGTCTTCTGAGCGGACGCCGGAAGTGCAGGCCTTCTTCAACCAATCGACGGGAAATTGTTCTGGTCGATATTGGAACAGCCAGGGTGTCTTGCACATGCTGAAGAATGGCGGTTGACGTGGCGTGCGGGGCTGCCACCGCTTGGCGGCGGATGCGCCGATCCTCGCGTGCTGACGTCACTCGGGCTGCGCCTGGACCCCTCGCACGTGCCACATGTCCCTGCGCCAACCATCTTCGCCACAGGCGCTGCACCGTGGACACATCCCTATGGGTATCGGCTGCGATTTGACGAAGCGACCAACCTGCCCTTCTCAGCCCGATCACCATACCCCTCGTAAAATCGTCTGTCTGCTGGAAATGCCTCCGTTGACGGCGGCCTGGCATTCTTAGCTATACACGTGTCCTGTGGCACACGACAACACGTTCTACAATGACTGTCGGCTGAGAAATCACGGTACGAAGTGGGCCATTCGCCAATGCCGTGTCCCATTTATCGTTCGCTACGTGCGCAGCACAGCGGCGCATTTCACATCATGAGCATACCTCAGTGACGTCAGTCTACCCTGCAATTGGCATAAAGTTCTGACCACTCCTTCTTGGTGTTGCATTTGCTCTGTCAGTCAGTGTATGTTACAGCCTGCACTTCCTTCAAAATATGACTGCACAAGTCCGGGGTTTATTAACGTGTATCATATCACTCTATCTCTTATTCTTCCCGCCTACGTAGCGTAACGGTTAGTGTTATTAGCTGCCGTCCTGGGGGGCCTGATCCGATTCCCGATATTGGCAGAATTTGAAGAATGGTAGGAGGGCTGGTAAGTTGTTAAACTTGTACATGCAATTCACCATCACTTATTCTGGTTAAATTTCTGCAAATCGTCCTTTCATCACCAATTCGATTTGTGATTCGATCTATATATCTTACCTTCAGCATTGTTCTGTAAAACGTTTCGAAAGATTTTATTCTCCTCCTTTATGAGCTAGGTATTGTCCATGTTCTACTCCCATACTATGCCACGCTCCAGGTGAAAGTCTTCAACAATATTTTTCTGATACCTTTATCAATGTTCGAAAAGAGAAAATTTATTTTCTTCAGAAATGCCTCACTGGCTTGCGCTAGTCTGGATTTAATATCCTCATTAGTTGTGTTATTTTTAGTTATTCTACTACCTAAACAATAACAATCATCTACTTACTTTAAGACCATTTCCCAATCTAATATTTCCTGCACCACCTAACTTCGTACTTCTGAACTCCATTGCATTTATTTTGGATTTACTTATTTTCATCCTGGACTCATTCTCTAAGCCTATTCTTACCACTCATCAGTTTCTCCAGATCTTCTGCAGACTCGGATAAAATAGCAATATCATCGACAGAACTCAGAATTTTTATTTACTCTCTTTGGATTATGATCCATTTCCCAAATTCCTCTATGATTTCCTTTACCATATATTCTATATCAAGATTGAAAAGGAGAGGGAACAATCAGCAGCCATTCCCCACTCCTGTCTGGATTGCTAATTTGTTTTCATAGCCCTCGGTTCTGGGTACGCAAGGAGGGTGGTGGTTTGTTGCCGGATTGGAACCCCGGGTGAACGATTGACCACTTCTTTAATATTATACCTATATAAAGTAGAAATGTACGTACTTGTATTTGAGTATCTCTAAAAAATCCGTAATCGTCTTCTCTACTGTAATTTCTCACTGTCAGAATAACAAAATCTATTAACATAAGATATAGTCCGACCTGCCATTCTTCGATAACAATTACAGTCCCTCTATCGTCACTCTAAGACCTATCTGTGTCTGTGGGACGTACAGCCAATTGCAAAAAAAGTCCCAGTGCTTGAGGCTGCTGTACGTACAGTACATCACTCAACGTGGGAAACAAGTAGCTGTCATTCAGCACTCTGAGAACGCGGCAGTGCTCTCCTTGGTGCGGTGGATCTCAAAGCATATACCATTCCTCGTCTACTGAAAGAAATGTGCATCAAAGCCGTGCAGCCTTTTTATGAAACTACAATAATAATAATAATAATAATAATAATAATAATAATAATAATAATAATAATAATAATAATACGGACCTTGTAATAAAATAAGAACGGCAGCAAACTTGCTTGTTGTGAAACATATTGTTTTGACAATTCTGCGGTGCAGCAGTGAAAAGAATATTCCATATTGTCAAGTGGTATTCACACGTTAGTCTGAGTTTAGATTTTGTTGTGGGACATTAGTTTGACGTTTTGTTAATTTGAGAGTTCAAATTACCAGATCGAAACCTCTTAGATTGTGACTTCATAACGCAAGTATAATTCACAAAGTTGCTGAGTTCCATATGGACATAGCCTACTGTACACTGCCAGAAAAAAAAGCATGCAACATCTTCAAGAACTATGTGTTCAGTGGCACCAAGGTATAATATGTGCATACTGAGGGGGTTGTTGTTTAAGTGATTCATTTGTCACGGACATCGGCGATCAGATCGCGCTCGGCAGGGGCATGCGCACTCTGTTTTTACTATGCAGGCAGAGGTTACAGGTGACAGTGTTTTCAACATTCATTTTAGGGTACAACTATGGCCCTCCGACGAGTACGTGCTCCTGTTGAACAACTGCAGCCATATTAATGGGGACGCGTTGTGGGCCTGCGTGAAGCTGGATGGACGTATCGACGAATTGCTGCGCATGTAGGGCACAATATATCGGTGGTGTGTCTATGCTTTTGGCAGTGTTCCGTGGAATGTTCCTGCACACATAGGCCTGGCTCCGGACGTCCGTGTAGTACAGACGCATATCAATGTCGACAGCGGTGGCCGATTAAACATAATTCAAAAACGAAATCCAGTCTCGTGTTGCACCTGCTTTGTCACCGAGGACCACTGGGAACCGTCTGCTTGCAGCAGGATTACGATCATGTGTGCCTCTGGCCAGGCTACCACTGACACCACGACACCGCCAAGCACGGCTACTCTAGTGTCGTGAAAGCGTAGATTGGAGAGGGGAATGGTGCACTATTGTCTTCAGTGACGAGAGAAGGTTTCGTCTGTATCCAAGCGACGGACGTAGACCTGGTCAGCGGCCTATTCCAGAGTGAAATCGCCCACGACACCCAGGTCCCACCCCAGCTTCAAGGTGTGTGTGTGGGGTAGTGGGGTGGGGTGTCGGCATCAGTTACAACTCGCGATCACAGTTGGCGTTTCTGCACGGTAAAGTTACCAGGGCCTGCTACATTTTAGAGTTTGTTGTCACCGTGCTAATGCCATTTCTTCGACATGAAGGTGATGTGCTTTTTCAGCAGGACAATGCACGTCCACAAACAGCTGCAGCGACGCAATGTGCTCTAAGTAGTGTACAACAACTGCCCTGGCCAGCAAGATCACGGGATCTCTCGCCAATTGAACACGTATATGACATGATGAAGCGGGAACTTAAGCGTTCTCCAGAGCCTGCAAGAACCATTGCCGAATTGCATATTAAGGTGCAAGATGATTGGGAAAATGTATCGCAGACGCAATTCGGCACTTTTATGATTGTTTACACACCTGCATTGCCGCCAGAGGTGTGTACACTATGTATTGATGCGACTGCTTGGGCACCCTTTACTGTGCCACGCCTGTTTCATTTGGTCTGAATTTGTAATCATATGCATGATGAACTAATTACCACATCGCTTGTGTGTAAAATGACTTTGTGCTTGTGAATATTGCATGTTTCTTCCAGCAGTGTTTTTGTGTTAAATTAAATTAATTTCAATATACGAGTATTTGATTCCTTCCATGAAGTTTTTTTGTTACGTGAAGTGTCTTCATCATCATAATCATCATATTCGCTGCAGCCAATGATGTCTATCTTAAGCTAGTCTTTTCAACTCATCGTAGGTCTTGCACTTCATCCTCAGAGGCAGGTTCTTGAAATAAGACACTCTAGGTCGTCCTTTTCCCCTTTTTCCAGCAATTGTTCCTTCATTGATGTTAGAAAGGAACAACTCATGCCGCAGAATGTGATCAATAAATATAATTTTCCGTTTTTCAATTTCAGCTATCAAATTCCGTTCTTCTCTTCTCTCTCTAAGGACTTCGGTATTGTTCATCATATCAGTCCATTTCTTCGACAGGAAGGTGATGTGCTTTTTCAGAAGGACAATGCACGTCCACATACAGCTGCAGCGACGCAACGTGCTGTAAGTGGTGTACTACAACTGCCCTGGCCAGCAAGATTACCGGATCTCTCGCCAATTGAACACGTATATGACATGATAAAGCGAGAACCTAAGCGTTCTCCAGAGTCTACAAGAACCATTGCCTAATTGCATTGTTCTGCATTGTTCTCCAGATCCACATTTTAATTGCCTCTAGTTTTTTCTGTTCTTGCATTCCTAATGTCGAGCTTTTGCAACCATACAGAAGCATTCTCCACACAAAGGTTCTTGCAATGGTCTTCCGAATTTGAATATCTATGTATTTGTTGGCCAACAGATGATTTTTATCTTGGAAGGCTGTCTTTACCATTGCTATCCTTTTCGTGACTTCTGATAGGCTCCGATTATCACTCGTGATCAGGGTTCCTAGGTAGCAAAACTGTTTCACTTGTTCAAATTTATCAGGGCCAATTTTGAAGTGTGTTTTAGATGGTTTCTTGTAATTACTTATTGTCAAGTTTTTGTTTGCCTTGTGTTAATTTTGAAGTTCCATTCGCCTAAAGTTTCTACTAATATGTTCATCATTCTCTGAATGCATTTGCCTGTTTCTGTTAGTATGCAATATAATCAGCATATCTTGTAGAGTGTACTTGTTTACCATTAATTTTGACGCAAGTTGTTTTCTCCTTCATGACTGCGATGGCTTCTTCGATGAACATATTGAAGAGATAAGGAGAGAGTGGACATCCTTGCCTAATTCCTCTTCTTATTTTGGTATTTTTCTATGTCCCATTTATTTCTTAATCAGTGTCCTGCATTCTGAATAAATTTTGTACGAGGCATCTATCCTTCCAATCAATTCCTGCTTTTTTCATGGTAAGGATCTAAAGCTTTCACTAAGTCGATGAAGGTCACGTATACTTTCCTATTCTTCTCCAGTATTTTCTCCAGAATTAAACGTAATACCAGAACTGCATCCCTAGAACACCTCCCTGATCGAAATCTAAACTGGTCATTATCGATAAGTGTTCTATCTTCCCTTTAATTTTATTCCTGATGCTGTTGAGCAGTATTTTTGAAGCATGAGACAAGGAAGTGATAGTTCGATAATCTGAATAGTCCGTGGCATTCCTCCTTTTTGGTATTGCAACAGTTCTCGTTTTTCTACAGTCAGGAGGTACTACGCCATTCCCATAGCAATATGACACCAGCTGAAAAAAGCCTGAAGTGTCTTACCTATTGTATGCTCATGTAACTGTCAGCTAAATTCTGTAGACATGGCATGTGGTACTGACGCAAGCATTGCTATTATACAGATTAAAACAGATGAAAAACAATTACAGCATTAGGCAGTGGAAAATATAAGTTTAGAGTAGGCCTATTTATTAACATGTTACATTCGAAAATAGTATAATAAATATAATTTAATGAGATATAAGAATAACAATAATAATATTAATAAAATATTCATTAATTTTTAAAATACCGATAATGCCAGTTGTGAATAGTTTTATAAATGACAGCCCATATTACCATAACAAATTTCTGCCGTACGTCAGCGCTTAAGAACAGATTTTCGTACAGTTTGCAGATAATCGTTCTTTCTTCAGAATCTCAAATAGCATGTTCCAATTAACATTATCGAAGACTTTGTTTCTATTTACGGATGCCATATACGTGGGCTTGTCCTCCTTAATTTGACCCTCCAATATCAGATATCAAGTCAGGATACCTTTGCGTCCCCCTACATTTCTTCCGAAGCCAAACTGATTTTCTTCCAACTCAGCTTTAACGGGTCTTTACATTCTTCTGCAAATAATACATGTTAATATTTTTCAAGCGAGAGATACTGAATTAATGGTGCAGTACTGTATTTTTTCACACTTTGTCTAAAGTCGAATGGCACTTCTCCTGTATCATACAACTTACATACTATATGGGATAACCTCGCCAAGCCCACAGATAGTAATTCGAGTGAACGTAGTGGTCTTGCAGGAGTTCTGCCACTACTTACCACATCTCGGGCCTAGGAGGCTAGCTGCAGCTCATAGATGTGCTGGCTAAGAGTGCTTGCTTAATCTCACGTGACGTCAAAACCTAACGCTGACTAAGAGCTTGAGCTTAACGTCACAGGCAAGGAATTGACCCCAGGCGTAACCTCACAGGGGCACTAACCTCACAAACCGTAGTTCGACACACGGGCTAAATGCACAAGAGTCTAAGCTTAAACTTACAGGGTTGGTTTCGGCTCCAAGCTTAACTTCACAAGATCACTAACCTTACAGACTCAAGTTCGATGCCAAGGCTAACCGCATAAGTGTTGAAGCTTAACCTCACTGGCATGGATTTGATTCCAATCTTAACCTAACTCACCTACTCTAAATTAACAGGGCCAGGTTCGACAACCCGGCTACCCCGCAGACTGGAGTTGGAATACTTGGACAACCCTATAAGTTCTAATTCAACTACCGGGTAAAATCTTATCTTGACAGGATTGTATTCGACCACTGCTTTAACCTCATAGGGTCACTAACTTCACAGACCAAAGTTCGATGCCCGGGCTAACCACTTAAGTGTGTGAGCTTGGCCTTACATCTGACATAATTACGTAACCTACCTTGACCTTACTGACCCAAAGTTCTACATCCAAGCTAACTACATGAGTGCGCAAGGTTAACTTTACATGTTTGGATTTTAGCAAGATAGCTGCTATAAATTGCTCTTATGAAGGTAACTGTGGAGGGCTACATTAGGGTCTCACAACATGTAGCTTAGGATATATTGGACTTATTGGGACTGATATCGACCCCCAGCTGAAGTAGTTCAGTAGTTAGCGCTTTCTGAGCTCGAGTTCAAGGATTCGATTCTTGTATGTTTGAACGAATTCTGTTACTGGGAGGGGCTCCAGTTCTATCTACAGCTTGAATTCAAGAGTACTATTCTGGTATGCTTCAGCTAATTCTGTTACTGGGAGAGGGCCCTCGTTCGATCCTCGGTGGCATTAACTCTGGAGGGTTGGTGCAGATGTTGATGGTGATACATTGTTCTTATTGGACTAACTCGGGGGAGCTACTTCAAAGACTCATAACATGTAACTTAGGAAGGTGCCGCTGCGAGTACACTATACTTCAGGCAGCGGAGTGAGCTGCACTAACGTCTGAGCTGACTTTTACCCCTTAGCTCTAGTTTTTTAGTGACTAGAACACTCAATTTCTGATTTTAACTTTCAATCTTATAGATATGAACTGTAAAGACTTGTAGCAGCTTACAGAATTTTCACATGGCTCGAGAGTTGGTCTGCTGTGTTCAGAACCGAAAACTGTCCACTCCACAACTGGACAGTGATTTTTTGACTTATGAAATATCTTCTACTGCTAGGCTGAGTAGCTTAGACAGCAAAGTGCTGGCCTCTTGAGCTCTAGATAGAGTCTCGGTTTAGCGGTATTTGAGGGTAGTGACTTATGGTTTTTCTCTGATCCTAGCATTTGAGGTTATACATTTGAACTGTAGAAACGTTTAGTAGTCTACAGTAATTTTTATATCATTCGGGAGTTGAACCCTTATGTTCAGAACTTGACACCGGGCACTACTGAGACGATGAGTGAGGTATGATGGTGGTCAACGGCATGCATTCTGACCTATTTTATTTAAATATCGTACACTCCTAACCTTTGATAAGGAGGAGGAGTAGGAGGAGGAGGTCATATTTGTGAACACTACTAAGTCTATAAGAGCCTCCGTGACTCAGACGGCAGCGCGTCGGCCTCTCACCGCTAGATACCGTGGTTCAAATCCCGGTCACTCCATGTGAGATTTGTGCTGGACAAAGCGGAGGCGGGATAGGTTTTTCTCCGGTTACTCCGGTTTTCCCTGTTATCTTTCATTCCAGCAACACTCTCCATTCTCATTTCATAGCATCTATCAGTCATTAATATATCACTTTGATAGTGGCAACCCCATCGTACTAACAGCCATTCACTACATCCTTGACCCGGCCAATGACTGGAAAACATGTTGTAGGTTTTCATTTTCACTAAGTCTATGAGGATGAGGAAGCAACATTAGCACATACGAAGATAAGCGCTCTTCCACTTGAGCTACTCAGCTCGACACACAGACACACACACACACACACACACACACACACACACACACAGAAATTGAAGCAGTGTAAAAGAATCGGACTCTGTACCTGACGAGTAGTGACTTAACTGTCTACACATATCTCTGACACTTAATTATTGTCCTCAGATACTACCGGCACTAAAGCCATACTCCATTTCATTTTACACATAGTTGTAGCGCTAGTTAAAATTTGTTTACAACATGCACGAAAAAAGAATTAGCATGTTGTCTCGATCACTGGAGATATCTGTAACGTTTAGAACGAAAGCAAAAGTCAAACACAATACTTAATGAGTAGTGAGCAGATACTACAACATATTCATACATACCAATTATACTCACAACATTCCTGCGTCTTGTAGCTGAAGCATAATCTTCATGTATGAAATAGTACTTACTTGTGATGTGATATAAAATTATTCCTCAGCCTATTATCATAACTGTTTGACAGAGGTAGAATGAACTTATTATATATCAGCTTATTTTGAACAATGTTTGATAGTAGTACAAGGGGTAACGGTCAAAGGTGGGGTTTATATAGTAGTGAATTAAACAGTATCGATTTGCTGTTATTCTATCTATTAGCATTTTATCAGCTAAGGTGTAGTTTATACAGCATAAGAGAAAATTTGAAAATGTATTGACATAACATATTTAACATAGAAATTCTTCTAATTTTTGAAACAAATACTACGTAATCTTGATGTATAACCTACTCCGGAAGAAATAAAACATAATAGCTTTTCTTTTTATCCATTATCATTTGAAGAAATGTCTGACTCCATGGTTAAATGATTAGCGTGCTGGCCTTTGGTCACAGGGGTCCCGGGTTTGATTCCGGGCAGGGTCGGGAATTTTAACCATCTTTGATTAATTCCGCTGGCACGGGGGGTGGGTGTACTGTATGTGTCATCTTTATCATCATTTCATCCTCATCATGATGCGCAGGTCGCCGACGGGCGTCAAATCAAAATACCTGCACCTGGTGAGCCGAAGGTATCCTCGGACACTCCCGGCACTAAAAGCCATACGCCAATTCATTTTCATTTGCTGATCTAACATATATTTTACGAAATATAACAGAAATCTGATAATGTATCAACATAGAAAATTTTTAATGCACTGTAGTTACAATTTTTTACATAGATACTACGTTATATTGTTATTTAAACTACGTAGAGTTTTTCTTTAGTACACTTAACATCAATCTTGAAATGTAGCTGGGGAAGTTTCATGATATCTTATGATTGTCTAAACATGATATAACCCATGATACGCTGTTGACGACTCGTATTTATTATCGAAGATATTGGAAGTATTCAAAGACAAGATTACTTCACAGATTTGATAGGTTAGTGTTGGAGAGAAAAATAGTTGATCAATAGAGGTCACACAAAGAAGTGAAAAATGCAGACACTGCTCAGGGGATCGTGGTTGCTAACCCACACTCTCAAGTTGAGATTCCCTCGGTCGACGAAAAAGAAATATTGAAGTGAAGCAATGCTAGAAAAAGACTGTTTGATTTGTTCGATAGTAAATACCTAGCAGATATAAGATAGTATGTGTAAAGTTTCTCAATATCTTGTGAAATTTAGTTTTTAAAAATGAGTACATGGTTGCATAGTAAACTTCTTAGAAGCTTCCATAGTCCCCATGGCACTATCTGCTGGCTAATGGCGTTAACTATCAAATGCAACCAATGAACATTTCATGAGTTCCATAGTAAATACTTGAAGGGTGTTAGAATGTATTCGCATTTTATTGTACTACGATATCTTATGACTGACTGAACATCTTATAACCTATAGCGTACTGCTGAAGAATGGTATTTATCATCGAACACACCGGAGGTATTCAAGGACAAGGTTAGGGATGGAAGAGAACAACAGGTCCTCTATGGAGGTCAGACAAAAAGTGAAGAGACAGACCCTGCTCGCGAGACTGTAGTCGTCAACTCACGCTCTTAATTTGAGATTCAAGTGAGGCAATGCTAGGAAAATACTGTTTGACCTGTTCGATAGTAAATGCCTACTAGATGCAAGAAAGTATGTGTAAAGTTTCACGATATCTCATATTACAAAACAGATCGGAATATGATCATATATGTGTAACACAAACTTACACACTAATTACCTGTTCGGTTTAGGTGCTATTGTAAACCCTAGCTATAACGTTACCTTATCGGGAAACGCTTTATAATATGAATGTAGAAATGAGTTTAGATGAATAATGTTTATACCGTACAAATACAGCATTTATGATACTAATTGTAATGAATGTAAAAGACATTTATGAATTGTATTCCAGTCAGAAGAAATTAATAAGTTTATGTTGAAATATAAAATCTGAAGCAAATACTATGATTGATTAAATTTACCTGATTTAATTCCTTTCTACGCACATGTTATTAACATGTGATGAAATAATGCCAATAAGTTTTATTGGAAGCTATACCTCATTAAATCAGACGATACACATCTTATTTCATATACCTTCGTATGTAACACACATGTTACGCTTGTTTAAACCTTCCAATTCGTTATCTGAAATTGCATTGAACCCCGTAGGTAGGAACAATTTACATTTTTTGCAAGTACATAGTATGCGACTGCGCGGAGTACAGATGCTACGTCTAGAAATCGGCGGCCTCAGGAGAGGTTCCTTCAAATTCGGAAACAGGTCGAAATCACAAGGACTCATGTCTGGTGAGTAAGGAGGGTGTGTCAAGACGTCCCAATGCCACAGCTGCAATAAGAGCTTGACATTGTTTGCGAATGACTACGTGTGTTGTCATGCAACACGATAGGGCGATCGTGGACGTTTGCGCAGTGTAGTCGGACGCAAATGCCGCTCCAGAAATCAGCAAAAGGAGTCACTGCTGACGGTTTGTCCCTAAGGCACAGAGTGCTTAAGAATGGCACCCTCGTATTCGTATGACACAATCAGCATTAGCTTCACCCGACTGGGTTCCTGTCGAAATTTCTATGGTCGTGGCGAAACTTGGTGACTCCATTCATTCGATTAGCGCTTTAATTTAGGCTTATAAGCTCGTGCCAAGGTCTCATCAATGGTGACAAGACGCTGCAGAATAGCGTCTCCTTCGTCACTGTTTTTGTCCAGGTGGATGCCAGCCAGTACATACCGGTGCTTTTTCTGTACGTCGACGAGTTGATGTGGAAGCCAACAGCACGCACTTTTCCTCATGTTAATACATTTCGTCAGTATGTGCCACACCATTTGATGACTAAGATAATACCTGAACAGTCCATCGATGGTCTACGGAAACGAGACGATTCACGACGTCAATCTGATCTTGAGGAATGGACGGCCGACCTGTGCTGTGCAAATCCGCGGTCTCATTCCGACCCAAACAGAAGTCCTTGACACATCGTGCACAATAATGCATTCTCGCCACAAGCTTCACTTAATCCTTGATAACATTCTGAAGCATTTTTCCACGGGAAGCCTCGAGTTTACTCCACGAATTCCGATCAGCTTTTGAAAACATGCTCTTTTTACAATTGGCTTTACGTCACACCGACACAGACAGGTTTTATGGCGTCGATGGGTAGGAAAGGCCTAGGAGTGGTAAGGAAGTGACCGTGGCCTATATTAAGGTACAACCCCAGCATTTTCCTGGTGTGAAAATTGGGAAACCACTGAAAACCATCTTCAGGGCTGCCGATATTGGGGTTAGAACCCACAATATCCCGGGTGCAAGCTCACAGCTGCACGCCTCTAACCGCACAGCCAAATCGCAAACTATTTGTCAAGTACACAATGCCCGTACTCATGTATCAAGTATAGAATTTTGTTCTTCATTACGTTAATACGGTGTTGGTGAGTACTTATAAAATCATAATTTGTTAATACTTTTTGATATTATCACCTAACTGTCTATCACTGACAAGTTTACGCAACGTATACAATACCGTACATATTTACGCATGATTTAAGTGATTTGATGGAATCTGATAATGTTCTTGTAGAATGAAACATGTCATTCTTTGTGTAATAGTGTTAATTTTTTACAGGTGTGTTTACAGTGTTATAATTTTTATTGAAATGTTGTGTGTTTGACAGACTGCAAAGTTGTTTATGTCTTATATGACTAAATCGACACTGGAAAATATGGCTTCCGTCTTACCAAATTTAGAGTACTACTGCCAAAAGGGTACCACGAGATTTATAATTCTACTGGATTTTGTGGACTACAGGATTTAGAGTAACAGCGCGCTACTCGCCATTCGATAGTGAATACACCTGGGTTCAGTGATAGACTAGGACTGAAATTGTAGCCCCACTTACTTACGTATCGTATGGCTTTTAGTGCCGGGATTTTCCGAGGATATGTTCGGCTTTTCTGGTGCTGGTATTCCCATTTGACGCCCCTGGGAGACCTTCACGTCTGAATGTGGGATGATGATAACGAGGTAGGGTGAGGGTGAAACCCGGTGTCGGCAACTAGCCTACTTCCGTCGAATAACATCAAGGGGTCCGCTCAATGATTTACATCCCAATCCGACGGACGAATCACCATCAACAGCGCCATATGGCCTCACTCCATATGAAAACTGCGGGGAGGTTTGGAGTTAGATCCAGGCTTTTGGCACGCAATTCAGTGATTAGAAATTGTGTACAACTTGATTTAGGGTACTTCCGGGTTTAGAGTAGCACTGCATTGAGTATACTAGTGGATTTACAGTAGCACTGGATTGAGATTAATACCGAAATCCCCGTACCACCACCACTCACCTCAGGATACAACTGGATGAAGGGTACCACTTGATTTAAAGTTCCACTGGATTAATAACACTTCTTGACTTAGAATACTATTTTATTCAGAGTGGCACTAAGTTCACGGTACCCATGGAGCTAAAGTACTATTGGATTTAGGCAACTACAGAATTTAGTTTATCATCGGAGTGAGATTATCACTGAGGTTAGGGTGATGAATTCGTAGTCCTAAAACATTCAGAATATCCCTCGAAATTTTCTGTGTCTCAGCATCCATTCATAAGACTTCAACCTCCTCGTTCAAGTCCGGCTCCATGGCTAAATGGTTAGCCTGCTGCCTTTGGTCACAGGGATCCCGGGTTCGATTCCCAGAAGGGTCGGGAATTTTAACCATAATTGGTTAATTTCGCTGACACGGGGGCTAGGTGTATGCATCATCTTAATCATCATTTCATCCTCATCACGACGCCCATGTTGCCTACGGGAGTCAATTCAGAAGACCTGCATCTGGCGAACCGGACATGTCCTCGGACAATCCCGGCACTAAAAGCCATACGCCATTTCATTTTTCCTCGTTCACTTCTGATACATTTCCTGGTGTACAAGGCAATGAAGTATAACCGAAGGATAGAAGAAGGCAATAGTTCACAGTATATCGTCTACCGATGAGCTGTTTATCATTCATTCACTAGCTACCAGTACTTAATTATTGGTACAGTACTAATGCCCATTTAACGACCCCACTCTCTAGAGAAACAAGTTATTGAGGCTCCCCACGGTGCCCAGGCTCCTCCCAGGGTAATTACTTACGGTCCATTTCTATTGTTTTCCCTCTATTGTTCACTGTGGTGATGCTATGTCTCCTATCGCCTGCTCCATCTTACATCTTACACGATGTTCTTCACGGCGAGTTCTCCACCTTGCTACAAGAAATAATGGTGTGTTATGCCTACTTTAGGTCATAATTACACTCAAGACAACCTGTTAACCAGAGTATTCCTCCTTGCAGTTTCTTACGGACCTACTTATTTCGAGCCAACTGAGTGATTCAGATGGTAGAGAGCAGGTATTCTTAATCTATGATCGCTCGTTCGAATCCAGATCAGTCCAAAGTTGTCTGAAGTTACTCAAATACGCCAGCATCACGTCCGTAGATTTACTGCAATATAAAATAACTCTAGTGGGAAAAATATTACTGCGTCTTATCGTCTCCGAAAACCGTACAAGGTTTTAGTGCGCGTTAATGAAATAACATTAATATTGCTACTTTTGAAGTGGGAATTCCGTGGGAGAAGAACCATTCAAATGTAAGCCACTTGCTGGAATTCAAACCTCTACCACACTCGATGAACTATCATACCCTAAAGAAGTGTCCAAAGTGAACAATAAGGTAGGTCTAATCGATGACCATTTTCCTCTGGGTTTAAAATGAACCGAATGAAAGACCAGTGTTTATGATATAGGACGCTCGATCACTTGGGAGATGCAAAACTTATTTAACCAATGTACCATAAAACGTATCTTTACTTTCGTACTTTATATGCTACTTAAGAGTGCGTATTTTGATGATAAGTTGTATTTAGCACATTCAAAAAAGAAATATTAAAATAACCGGAATAAAAATAATGTTTTAAAAATTAATTTCATTCACCTGAAAGTTGCGCATGTCAGTATACAGAGTGGACCACCAGCCCATTAAAACTGACTTTCTTGTAATCCACGGATTATAGCTAACCCAAAAATATAAATCCTTTTTCTATATAGGAGTAGTACAACGATATATTTGGGTTTAAGCTTGACAATACAGACGGAAGTAGTGCCAATCGCTATTAAATGATAGAAGCTCTAACGAATTCACGAAACGATCACAGATGAAAATAACACTTACGTTAGGGCAGGAAGCGTACGTCAAGCCTTTGAACTGATACCGTACAGACTGCAAACTTACTGCGGAGGGCTAGGCCTCTCGCATAAAAATGTGGCTGAAGGGAGCACCGTGAAGACTACGCACACGTCACGTTCAAATCCCCGGCAATACTTTTCCCTTTGTTACGTCCATAACTGAGGATATGATGCTGGAACATTCCTACTTGTTTCCAAAGAATGGATTTCTATTTAGCTCCGGAGAGGCCTACTGATACGGGGTGTTACGTTGTGCCGGTGTTCGTCCACAAAAGAAGGTTGTTGATAAAAAGGCTACATCATTGGACACTTTACATGATATCCATTGACAAAATGATTCCTGAGCATCGAAGTCAGATCGTGAAGCTCCTGATGTAAATGCTGATGGTAGGAGCGAACTGTATTGCTACGAAGTGACCGACTGATGATAGCCTGCTGTACAAGTATGTGCCTGTGTACATACAGAGACTAAGAACGCCTCTTCATGTTCACCAGACGTAATAATTGTAGCATCTCTGAAAAGAGGTTTCTATACAAGTGCCCCAGTTGCTCAGAAACATCGTTCAAAACTCCGAAACACATTGGCTGTCAGTATTCTTCTCTCAGAAAATTGCTTGCCATACAGGCGTTGCGACTGTGATGACTTCTGCCATGCTTCTCCATAGATGAGTTACATATCATGGTACTCGTCACCGGAATACATCGCGAGTATAGATTAGTAATAACAATTATGTTCACTTCCTCTAGGCAAGTGAATTGCAAAGCTTGGTTTTATGACACTTTTTCTTCTTCACAGTTCTGGAGTTCAGACTGCATATATGCTAATTAAATTTTTGTTATAGTTTCGAATGATTTGATACCTTAAAAATATCATGATAGGGTAGAATTACAACTGTGAACTAATTTTCAATTCTCAAAGTCACCTGGTATCTTACCGATTCATCCAAAATGACGACGGGAAGCGCCCTCCTAATGCATGTCACTGGAATACATCGCGAGTGTAGATTAGCAATAAGAATTATGTTTGTGTTATGACATTTAGTTTCCATGTCATATCTCAGATTCATGTTTTACAGCGTTCATTTAGCATTCTCCTACAAAAGATCACTTCGCACAACCTACTAGCTAATTCGCACTGGTGGTATATTCATTAAAAATGCACGCAGTGAATAGCTATTGGCGGAATGGTCCTCTTACATTTCCGCGAAGATTGGGTACAGAGGTTTTACAGTGCGAAGCTGGCTCGATTTACGTTGCTGAAATGTAGGTAGCAAGCAGAGTAAAATCGACCTTACGGTCTATCAGTGTTCGATGAGTTGCGCCTCTTCGTGAATTTTAAGGGGCTGGTGGACTACCACATAATTGCAAAGCTGACCTTAATACTCATATGTTATGAATAACAATAAGCACTTAACCTGTGAGTTTGAATTATGAGACATTAATATAGCCTACTATCAGAATATGCCTGTTATGCTCGTGGAACGTAAATTTACTCTGACTAATAGTTGAATTAAACCAAATTTGGTAGCTTTGTGTGAACAATTGTACAGTAACGAATTTTAATTTAAAAATATTACTTCCCCCATCGTATGACTGAGTTAATAGTAATGAATGATCCTGTAATAAAAAGAGGAGGGCGTGATAGCCGAGGGGCAAAGTCACTGGATTCTAAACGTGGCGGTTGTAGTTCGAACCTGTGATAAATCACGCGGTCAATTTGACACAAAATGTCAGACCGTTATTTTTCGGACTTTATGGAAAACTGGGAGTATCGTGACAATGATGAAAATATTAATAGTCATGTTATGTTTCCATAAAAAAAGCTAAATCAATCAATTCGAATTTTAACTCATTAAAAGTATACTGTAGATATTTGATATACTCTCTGAAGAGTTTTCCTAGTGGTTTCCTAAGTCAGTGGGTTCAGAGTGAGGGTCATTCTGATTAGTTCGTGTATTTAAGGAGTGATACCCCGCATAAGGCTGCATCAAATTTCAGCTCTGCAATATCTAATTCAGCGATAGGACGAAATCGAATAGCAAGACCTTCAAATGGTTTCCAAAGAGGTAATGTGCTTCTTAGAGTTCAAAAATACATTTATGGTCTTGTTAGATTAGAATATAATAAAATACTCCCATCCCCTAGTTCCGGATGGCCTGGAACTGGAGAGAGAGTAATCATTTATTGCATTTCATATTATTCTGATACCTGAATGCTTCACTTATTATATTTAAGTTTATATACTACTATCTTAAACATTACATTTATACAAATTTACTATTTCCACCTAATCTCTAAATTGTGGTTTAAAAACAAAGAGAAATCTATTCAATTTTTTCGTAGGCATTAAGAGTGTTTTATTGTCTAGGGAAACATGTATCTTACTGTCATTATTAATTGGTGGGAATATTTGTTTCTCATGAGTTCAAACAGTTTTTCTCCTTAGCTTTCAATAGACACTGTGATTTCTCGGCCTGCAGCTTCGGAATTCCAACAGCTGAGGAAGATACAGTTCATATATTGGATGCTAAACAGATTCACATGCAATTGAACACATTTACAGTGACGACAACAACAGTACAAACATTATTCTAAACGTTGACTTTGTTCTTGGTTTCTTTTCATACGTTTTAGTTAGAGCTAACCTCTTCTCTTTTTCCTTTGCCACATACTTCTTAATATACTTACAAAAACGTTTCTATTAATCCTGGTGTGATCCATTCTTTGTTTTCAAATTTCGCAATTTTATAGAATTCCTTCTCTCTTTCTATATTTTGTTTATATTCACCACCAATATATGTGTCTCTCTCAGTCTCTTATTTTTATATATCCCCACTAACCACCACACCACACCTATTAGTTCTATATTTGGGAGCCTTTCCTTCCTTATTGATATATTTTGGATAATTTCACAAAATTACGATGATGTTCTTATAATCTCACATTCTGCCATAATCATCTGATTCTGAATGTCCTTTACTCTGATCATTACTTTATTGATGAAATATGACTCTTTTCTGTTCACCTCTTTTCACTTTCGCCAGCCAGTAATCATCATCTAGATGTTTCATCTATTGTTGGTATGGTACGTTCAATATTTCATTCCCACCTCCCCTTCTTAATCTTAACCAATATTTTACTTGTATGATGATATCTTCATATAGTCTTCCAGCTCCACTATTTGCTGTACAATCTAGTAGACCACTAAAATTATTGTTTTAGAGAATGCATTTCTAATTCTGTTTTGCCTACTTCGATACCCCATATTTCTGCTCCATACAGTACTCTTGATATCACAAACACATTTAAAATATTTCTTTGCAGCTTGTATTCAATATTTGGCATCTTCGTCGCTAAGGACCTTGGGCTTGATAAAGCAGCTAATCCTTTAATTTTGGCACGTTTTATTTGTTCGTTCCACATCCCATTCTATGTTATTATAATTCCTAGATAATCTAGTTTATTGACAACTTGTATGTCTGCACTTTCTAACAACCACCGCCTTTCATTTCTCTTTAATTTATTTCCCCTTTTACAACCATTAGTTTGATTTTCAAATTCCGTGTTCTGCAATATTCAGCAGTTTTCTTAAGACTGTTTTTCATACCGACTGTTGTTAGTGAGAGCAGGAGGATGTCTTCTGGGAAAAATAGGCCAGGAATTTCTTTGATATCTAAGCAGGGGAGTGTCCTATCCTCCTTCCCCTGGAAGTCCATTACATCATTAATAATAGGTAAAGACAATATTGATGATAATTTACATCCCTGCTTAAGTCCAATATTAGAATGGATCCTGCCTATCATTAAATCTTCCTTTACTTTGATCGAGCATATCATTTCTGTATATACTACTTCTATGGCTTTAATAATTTTATTTGACATCCCTATCCTAGTCAACTTTGCAACGACATCCCGCCTGTTAACCGAATAAAAAGCCTTTTGAAGGTCTACTGCTGCAATATATAATCTCCCTCCTTTCGCCTTTAAATATCTATTTACTTTTGTTTTAACTATAAATATACTATCTGTGGTTCTCATTCCTTTCCGAAATCCTGACTGGTACACTGACAGTATAGAGTAATCTTCTGGCCATTCCATAATTATTTTTGCCAAAATCCCGGTGTAAATCGTACTGAGTGTACCCAACAAGGTAATGCTCTTATATTTATTTTTGTTTGATCATCCGCCCTTCCTTTTGAATATCGGGCATATTATTCCTTCTTGCCAACAATTTGTAATTTTTTTGACATCAAATATTTTGTTAGATATTTTAGTTAATATTTCTAGCATTTGGCTATTCCCTAGCTCTTTCCAGAATTCATACGTAATTCCACTTAAGGCACCGGATTTTCCTCCCTTCCCTCTTTTCAATGCGTCTAATACTTCATCTCTGGTTATTATACCATCTAGTACAGGCAGAGTCAATCCCACATGTCTCACTATGCCAGTCTCAGTTTTATTCCTTTCCCATGTATATTTACCCGCTTGCAACCCCTTGAAATACATTAACCACTCCTAATCGCTTATGTTTTCTTGATTACTGCTTTTATATTCTTGTACTAATTCTGTTCCATACTTTCTTAGTTTCATGTTTTTACAGTATTTATGTAATAATTTTACGTCTTTAGCCTGCCAGTTCCTTTCAGTTTTGCTCATAAAATCTTTGTAATTTCTTCTTCTTTTTACAAAAATCTGCCCTTAAATCCTGAGATCCCTCATTTCTGTACATGTGTAAGGCGTCCAACACTTCGTTTTTCTTTTCTTTACACTCATCATTATACCATAAGTTTTCTTTATTTTCCCTTCCCTTCATCACAACCATTTTTTGCCAGCTACTTCCATTCAAGTTTCAATCATTCTTGTAGCTTCATCTATGTTATTATCCTCTATCATATTCTCAATACCTAACTTCCAAATTTCAAAAGTTTTCCCCTATAATAGTCCCTAAATTCGTCTCTATGTTCCTCCCTCAATCTATACCTTACTAATTTTCACTATATGTAGATGATGTTTTCCTTTCGGGTTACCTTCGTCTATCAGTAATCGAATAGCAACTGGGAAACGGTGAGACGCTGTCCAACGTTTTACCTGAATGTCCTTAACATAAGCTAGAGCCTCTCGAGGTACCAACACTAGGTCTATAGCACTCCCTACTGACTCGTCTATGTACGTTAAGTTTACTTATTCATCCCTCAGCCAGACCCCATTCAAAATGTACAATTCTTTATAGCGCACATTTCCAGTAACGTTTTTTCATTTTTGTTACACTCTTTTCTCATGACTCCTCCTTCTATTAATATTTCATAAATTTCTCTGTCGTATAATGTATTCTTTTCGCCCATCCTTGCTTTGAAATCACCCATTATAATTATTCCCGGTTCTTCATTTTTTAATTTAACCTGGTTTACAACTTCAATAAGATCTTCAAAAAAGTTTCTTTCTCAAACGAGGACCCCTATAGGTGGTTGTAGCCAGAACCCACGAAAATCTCTCTCCCAATCTGACTTCCTTGCTTTATTTTTACACAAATCATATTCTCACATCCCGACTTCCACAGCTATACCTGATTGCATACTTCATCTTTTACGATCACTGATTTACCTCCCGGGTAACGCCCTCTCACGCTCCTCTTATGTTTCCTTATACTCTAGACAATAAAAGCCGTTATTTGTTCATTGTACTCCCGCGGCAAACATGTCTCGACCATCCCAGTAATCGCATTACCTCGCATTAGATCTCTAACTTCATCATTTCTCAGCTTAATCAATATACCCTTGATATTTATTAATCCCACGATCCAGTCTAGTTATTTCTTCGTGGGTATATCTTTTGAAGCCATGTCCTTACTTCTCGTCATTCGTGTTATCTGTATAATAGATCCATTTCGGGAGCTAAGAATTTCCTCTTGCAACCCCCGGGTTTCCTCAGACCTCGTCAACTCTTTTTTTAGCCCAAATGTCTTTCAAACTTAGCACTGGCGAACGTTTCATTTCTTCATTTGTCCCTGGCTTGTCTCCTAGAGACGACCTCTTTTTCTTGAGTTGCTTTATTGGATTGAGGATGTCTGGTTTCGAACGCCGAGTCATTCAGTTCACTGTCTCTGCTTTGTTAATTAATACACACTGCCGCTGACTCAGATGTTCTTTAGTCACTGGCTAGGCCACTGGCCTTCTGTATAGCTGACACATCAGGGCAATGTTCCAGCTCGCGTAGCTACTTACAGGTCCATTTCCTACTCCAAGAATCGCCTGTTACTATAAGTCTGTCTCCGCGTATAAATGATTTCAGACCCGAATTCCGCACCTTTCCTGGATGAAATCGTAATGTTATAATATTTACCATTTCTTCTTCGTCTAATTCTTTTAATCCATATTTTTGTTACCTTCAAGCTCTTCGCCTTGCTCAAAATTGTTCGGGCCTTCAAAAATTCACTTGACTTCTTTCCATATTTCCTCCTATTCTAAACGCACTATCAATATCACTCTCAGTACTTTCGACCTTCAATTTCTCCCTGATTAAAGATAGTACTCAGTCTAACACATCATTAGGGTTCTATTTGTCTGCCTCTACCAGTTCGTAGATTATTTTCTCTTCCTATCTTCCTTCGCTCGTGCCTGTTCCTTTACTTCGAGTTTTCTTAGTATTTCTTCTAAATCCAGGAATATATTCCTCTTTTCATGTATCCCGTTCTTTTTCTGCATTAGGCTCTCCTTGATATACTTGAGTTCTGTTTGTATGAAGGTCTTCATATCTTTAAATTAATTTTCTTGTTCCATTGACATTTCGTTGGTCTTCTCCACTTCACATTCTTGCATGACCTCCTTGAGCTTCTCTATATCTTCCCAGCATAGATCAGGGCCTGGGTTTAACTCCACCCAACCGATAACTAGTAACAAAATCACCACAACTGATGATAATATCATTTGCGTGACTTTGAAGCTATTGTCCACCATTTGAGTAGATTTCACTTTCCACCTGCCCTGCCACCTGCCTATAGCACATCTATATTGATGAATGGAAACTCCAATGTTAGTGCACTCATACACTTATTACACGCTCAGAGCATTGCGTCCTTTCACCTCGCAAGCTGAATTGCAACTTCTTATAGTCTTGTTTCAAAAACTATGGAGTACATGAAAGAAGGTTGGTAAAGAGAAATGCCCCCAAGTAAGTGGACGAGACAAATTCATAACAGAAACTCGTGTGAAAAGAAATCTTGCCCAGTTTAAAATGGTATCGTGATCATAGCCATAAGAGTTACAGTAGTGAGTGGAATCCGAACCACATAGAAGTTATTTCTCATCTCGTATCGTATTCTGAAAAATGATAATTCAAATAATATTAGATATGCACTAACTTCACATTAACACGTAATCATTGACTTTAAGAAAACATTTATCACTTGAAATGTTTTATATGAACAAATAATCTTTGACCCTTTAAATGATTTGCCACAGGAAACTTAAATGGGCAAGTCCACAAAATAATGTTTGTATTTTTTTTTTACCTTGGCAATTGCGAAGTTAGGACTCGGGGCATTCTCTTGAACTTAGCGACGTAAATTACAGGATAATACATATATAAACAAATGCACCATTCTATTTTAAAATCAAAGAAAATGAAGCTATATAACATATTTGGAGAGCTTATAATGAAGAAAGAAAGCAAAGGTCAGCAAGTGAAAGTAAATACATCCGGAGCAAAATAGTAAAATATAATCGAAATTGTCATAATGAAAGGCAAGTAAAATGCAAACTGACAAACATAAGCCAATGCGTAAACAGAACACATAATGTACCGTAACGCAAAAACAAGTATGGCAATAAACAATTATCTGTTTAAATGAGCTAACAGGTAATTATGAACTATATTTACAATATCAAAATAAAAATAATCGAATATTAATTATAAAACATTAACTGTTGTTGCCAGTCCCAATCCCGGATAAATGAGTAGTGTAGACGTCAGGCAAGGCAAACTGAAATAACAGCCAGAATACATCTTGTGGCAAACTCCAAGGCTCAAAACCTTAGATGTTATTTTGAGATTGACTACGGTTGATTTCCTCATTACCTTCAAATGTTTAGCATAATGGAACCAACAGCTAACCAGGCCTCTACCCCAGGCCCCAGATTTTCTCGGTCATCGGATTTTATGGGACTGAAACGCAAGTACTCCATAGGAACTTTAAATAACAGAATATCACTCAAAATCGAAAAACTGCAGCAATTAACAGATGCAGGGGATACATTTGACATTAAAATTCTAGCGTTACAAGAAACTCAATATAGAGATCAAGATCACCTTCGATGTGGACATCATACGTTTTGCAAAGGATTGGCAGCAATTACCACATCCAATTAACCTCCACATTTAGGTATAGCATTTGCATTCACTGATAACGTGCTCGATTTCACATCCCCTTCCGAAAGAATTTCATTTCTTTCCACTAAACCGGGAAACAAGGCATATACATCTATCAGTGCACATGCTCCCACAAAGAACTATAACCGAACAGATCCACAAAATGTATATGAATTCAGGGAACTGCTAGAGGAAGTAACAAACAAAATTCCAGGGCACCACGTTAAAGTGCTGATGGGAGACTTTCATGCACCAGCTGGTGTAGAAGTGAAATTTAGGGGAAGAGTGGGGTTTTATCCAGCTCATAAAAGGACAAACCAAAATGGTGAAAGATTAATTGACGTTTGCGAAGCGTTTGATTAAAACATAATATCAACACACTTTCTGGCACTACCCAGCAAGAAGAAAACTTGTACATCCCCCAATCATCAGCAAGGTCAATTTCAAATTGATCATGTAGCAGTCACCAGAGAGAATCAGAAAGAACTAATGAATGTTGAAGTCAAAAAAGGAATTTTAGGTTCAGAACATCACTTATCAATTGTATAAATAAGGTTTTAGCCCAACAAAGCCAAAATGGGGACTATTGGAACACCGAGAATTGATCCTGAAATCCTTCAAACAAATTGAAACATCTTTCTTAGAAATTCACCATGACATATATTCCAGCTAATTGGAAGACTTCAAATATTCAACACACCGCATATCGCAAAAGAGTGGCATGCAACCAAGGAGAAGAAAACACAGGTGGTGGAACGACACCTGTGAAAAAGCAATTGATCAAAATCTCAAGGCATGACAAGGATGGAACTCTTACAAATCAAAAATCAATTGGGAGGAATCCCTTAAAATACAAAAAAAGGAAACCCCCAAAACCATTAGAACAAAAAAACCGAAAATACTGAACATGCCAGTGTGGTATACATTTATAATAACTTTAAGAAAAATAACACCAGAAACGACTATAAAGAGTTTAAAGAAGAACTCTACAATTATAGTGCCCCAGCTTATGCTTCAAGCGTCCAGATCGAACAATAGAAAAAATAACAAGGAAAACCGCGAACTCCTTCCAAAATACTTTCAGAAGTTCCTCAATTGCGAAAGACCCAATGACCAACTTGCTTTTTCAGAAATTCACACCATATCCTAACTCAGCACCCCTGATACTGGAAGAGGTAGAACTAATATTTCGTGAATTGAAAGACAACAAAGCACGAAGCGAAAATAGAATAAATGCAGAAATGTTGAAAGTACGTGGCGACAATATTGCCCTGATCCTCCACGAAATATTACAGGACCTCTGGCATATTGAGTAAATCCCCAAAGAATAGAAAATATGGACAACTACAGAGGAATTTCTCTACTGTCATCATCTATCAAATCGTCTATAAATCCCTGCTTAATAGGTTGGAAGAACAAACAGAGCACTTAATTGGTAGGATTTCGGAAAGGGGGAACATGTGTAGAGCAAGTTTTCAACCTCAAAATCATTCTTCATATTCGAAAAACGAGCAAACAGTAGTCAAAGTTATTGACTCCAAAAGGGCATACGACACCGTAGACCGACAGACTGTGTTTAACGTGCTAAAGAAATTCCAAGGAAACAAGGGAAATGATCATGCAAACATTGACCAACACAACATCGAAAATAGATTTTTAGGAGAACTTTCTTGGCCATTTGAACAAAAAACAGGAATCAGACAAGGATATGGATTATCTCACTTACTGTTTAATTTAGTTCTGTAAAAAGTGATTCGGATATGACAAAATGAAACTAAAGGCATAAATATTGGTAGATGTCTCCAAAACAAAATTCACCTTTATTGCCTAACATATACTGATGATATTGCTATCCTGTCCAACAACGGATAGTAAGCAATCCAGTCTGTAGAAAGACTGCAAGACATAGCAACCAAAACAGGGCTCCAAATTTCTTATGAAAAGTCGAATTATATGGAAGGGACCAGATCGGGTTTCAACAGTCAATCATTAATATCAAATACGGAACTAACGCTCAAGTAGACAAATTTAAGTATTTATGTGAAATTATTGCACTAGCAGGGTGAAATCAGCAAGCTAACACAGAAAGAACTGAAACAGTTCAATGAGCATACAAAATTACTTGGAATTGATACAATAAAAGAACTATATAAAAAGGCAAGTTTAAGACATCATAACACAGCAGTTCAAAGAAAAGCCCTTAATGCACCCGAACTATTACAATTTGTGGCAGAATCTCGAATACAGATGATCGAAAAGCAAGAGAGGATAATCCTAAAAAAGGTTTGGTCCAAAATGCGAAAATGGAATTTGGATGGAAAAGAAATCACATGAAATCTATCAAGTTACAGAAAAAGTCACACATACTATCATGAAACGGCGATTACAATTTAATGGTCACTTATATAGAATGGATAATAATAGGCTCACAAAGAAAAATATAAACTTAGCTTAATTGATGAATAATCACTATTATTGGCTGAAAAGATCAGTGTAGACCTAAATGAAATTGTTATAAATAAAGAAACCAGTCAAGGTAGAATAAAATTCAAGACTTTATTCACAAACACAAATTTTATATAAAGCTCACCCTACTAAATGCAGGATGGGTTGAAAATCGTAAAAGGAAACACAGCGAGAGGATGAATAGATAGTGGGAAGAGAAGAAGAAAGAAACACGTTCCTGAGTTGAGCATAAAGAATCGAAAGTGTATAAAAACAGTGTCCTTCAACTGTAGAATTAAACGGCTATATTACTAACCTACATACTACAGTCACACAACCCATCATACGTCACCAAACACACCCGTCAGCTGTATTCAGTAGGTTATCTCTGCACGTAGTCTTAAATTTTGACATTGTCTTCATATTCCTGACTGCAGTCGGAAGTGAATTTCAAAGTCGTGACCCAGCCACAGTGAAGGATATATTAATCGCTAAAGAGTAGTTGACGGGAATAGCGAGGAAAGTGCCAGATCTATTGTTACAAATATGGAATGACGACAAATGGAATTATGAAGATATATATTTGGGTAGATTTTCATTCAGAGTTCGATATATCAACGTAACTACATGAAACATTCGTCGTCTCTCGAGTTGCAGCCAAGAAAGGAGCTGTGTATCAATGAGCTTCGTGAGCATTATAACTCAAGTAGAAAGCAAATCACGTTTCGCATCAACGGGGGTAATGTTGCAACGGTCAAGTATTGGTAGTATCAAAGTCTGGAAAAGTTTCATCTTTACGTCTTGTTGCAAAATATCCTAATGTCCTTTCGGATGGTGCAGTGCCGCGTACATAATTCTAAATGTATTTCTTACTAGTACAGATCAGTCGAGAGTTTCGATCACGGTCATACCTAGGTCCTTCACTTCCTTACTGAAAGGGATTACTGTAGCATTTAAAATCACCGGAGGAATGGTATAATTTTTATACACGGCATTTAAATATTTCTGAGAACCGATTATAATTGTTTGAAGTTTTTACGGTTGTGGAGGAGAGAGTTTTCACTGGCGTACACACTAAGTTGTTGAAGGTCCGATTTAATATCTCTTAATGAATTCGATATAAAATCTAAATTTACGTGGCTGTAAATTTGGAGATCATCGGCATGAAGTTGGTATCTATTATATCGTGTGATTCAGCCACCCCCTCCCATGTCGTTTTATGCAACCCAACTAACGTGCGAAATGGCTACAAGGTGGCTATTTCCCTGCAGGTGTACTGTATGGTACCAATGACCAGTGAGCACATTTTTCACACGATACTGAACCCTACCGACAGGTTATATCGCCCGCTCGAAAAATTTGACGGCTTTAATTCGGGTAGCGACGATCTTTGCCCATTTAATTATGATGTGTCGTGCTTCGTGACCAGGTGTAACTAATAGGGGAATCAATGCATAAAACTACGTAGGAGTGCAGTAATTAATGTAGTAATCATCGATGTGGAAGGCGTATGTACTCTCGACATACTACGAGCATGTTCACAGCGGTGTACCGTAGCGGGTGTGGTTACGTAATAGCCTAGCAATCGGCAAAATGTGATATCGGCGGTTAGAATCGTGCATCTTTTAAGTATTTTTGCATCGGTATGATGTTTGAATATTTAAACAGAGGCTCACGTTTGCCACATTCGAACAATAGAACGACGCTATTATTTACCTTGTGCCCTGCGCATACTCCGATGGTTAGGGCCTGAATGTAATCTCTGCTGTCATTCGGCATGTCTTCCACAGAGGAATACGTTGACATGCTCTTCATTTATTGGGAAGCAAGACAAAACGCATACGAGGCACTACGTCTGTACCAGAAACGGTATCCCGACAGGCGACACCCGACTGCTACTTCATTCCGCCGTGTGAAAGACACCTTGGGACAACAGATGTGATTTCCAAGCAGCCACTAGTCCGCGATAGGCCCGTTACATCGGGTGAAACCGACGAGGCCGTTCTCGAGGCAAGTCATAATAACCTGAACACCAGTACAAGGGCAATTACACAACAGGTAAACAACATCCAGCAGTCCGTCTGATGAATACTGCATACTGCATAAACTTCACCCATACCATCTTGAGCTACATCAAGAACTCCATGGGTGGCATTTCGAAGATCGAATGGAGTTCTGTCAGTGGCTATTAGGCAGGCTGGACATTGATGCAGCAATTGTATCGCACATATTGTTCTCGGACGAATCGTACTTCTACAATGATGGGAACGTCAATCGTCACAACATGTACTATTGGAGTGTAGACAATCCTCACTGGGTGCGACAGGTGGCCCATCAAGTACTATGGGGAGTGAATGTGTGGTGTGGAATTTAGGGGATCTCCTGATTGGACCTTACTTATTTGAGGGCCATTGTATGGGCCCACGCTACGTGCACTTTCTGCGTCAGGCACTCTCACTGCTTCTGGAGGTGTGCCCTTGCAGGATCGTTTGACGATGTGCTTGCAACAGGATGGAGCGCCACCACATTCGATTTTAATAGCCCCTAACCATCTCAACGAAGAACTGCCAAGGAAGTTGATGGGACGAGAATGCCGCTTTTTCATGGCCCGCCAGATCACCGGATTTAGCCATTTGACTTTCCTTGTGTGGGCATTTGAAGAACGTCGTTTAATCTCAAGCACCAGAAAAAACTGCCCAGCTCCGGCAACCCATCACGGACGCCTGCCCTGCAATTACACCTGGTACGCTTCAGGGCGCAATATGATCAATCGTACACTGGGCCAGAATGTGCATAAACCAAATCGGTCATCGCATCGAGAATTTGCTGCGATAAAACATTGTCAGGACATTTGTATTCCTATTGTTTTCGGTCCGTATGTGCCCGGCCTGATAACAATTCTTAGGGTCATTCATTCACATATAATTTGCGTGAAAGCGGGTATTGAACTTACATTACGTGCGATACGTACTGAACAAATATTTCAAAAATAAGGAATCTTCGCCCGTAACTCGAACATCCCACCTCACACAAAAGCCCCATCCGCTGCGCCCTTAGCAGTTACGCTACGGTTCCGCACTGCGCACTTTGCAGCTTATAACATGTATTAGGTTTACTACGGTCACAATATCAATTTAGTGTTTCGCCGACGTGTCAGGTTCATATCATCTAGAAGTCATTTTCATGCCTTCCAATGTTTAATACGAGTATAATATTACGGCGTCCTATCATGGTGAGGCGATAAATACCAAGATATCCGGTTGTGTTGTCTAAGCATACCGGCAGGGTGGATGTTTTGAGGATGGAATTAATATTGCAAGTTGCATAAAACTACATTGGAAGGGGCGACTGAATCTCACGCCATTTTAGAGGACTTATTGGTGTAGAGTGCAAACAGCAGAGGGCCAAGGACAGAACTCTGTGGAGCTCCTGCCCTCCTGAGCCGCCACTGTGAAGTAATATCGTGAGGTATAACACGCTGTTTATGATCTGCAATGCATGATGGCAAAATGTTTGAAGCTTCAGTACCGAAAAGATTCAAATTTTTTAGCAATGTCTGCATATTTATCGTATCAAATACACTGAAGTGTTGGAATGTGAATACAGTCACTTGTCTTTCGTCCTTTGCTTTTACCGGGCGAGTTGGCCGTGCGCGTAGAGGCGCGCGGCTGTGAGCTTGCATCCGGGAGATAGTAGGTTCGAATCCCACTATCGGCAGCCCTGAAGATGGTTTTCCGTGGTTTCCCATTTTCACACCAGGCAAATTCTGGGGCTGTACCTTAATTAAGGCCACGGCCGCTTCCTTCCAACTCGTAGGCCTTTCCTATCTCATCGTCGCCATAAGACCTATCTGTGTCGGTGCGACGTAAAGCCCCTAGCAAAAAAAAATCCTTTGCTTGTCTGATGTCTTTAGTCACTTCTGGTAGGGCAGTTGTTGTCCTATGACCCTTCTTGAAGCCAGACTGCAGTGGATCTAGAAGGGAGTGAGAGTGTGCAATTATTCCTGGATTTGAAGATGTATCATTCTAGTGTTCTGGAGAGGGCAGAGAGGATAGGTGTGGGACGTTAACCAGATCCTGGGTTCATAGGAAGTGGGATTTCAATAAGTGACATCCAAATTGTTGGTAGCATGCCATTCATCAGATAATAATTTAAAATATGGGCACGAATGAGGAGAACTGCACCACACTATTGTGTTTACAAGTGATAGGAATGTCATCGACCCCACTCGCCTTGGATTTAATAGATTACAAGACTTTCATAACTTCATTAGTGCTGACAGTACGAAAGGCAAACCGGGGGAGATTTTCAGTGATAAGTGATGGATCATTATCTGCATGTGGTCTGTTAAGCGTATTAGACTCAAGCCTGTCTTCCGTGAAATACGCATTCAGCTCGTCAAGTGGAATGTCGTCTACCTGGTTCTTTTCCCTCGTTCTACCTATCTCCACAGCTCAGAGATGCTTCCAGGCACTAGCCGTACTTAAGTTACTTACTGATTCACTTACACTTTTAAATTTAACGTTACGTGTCCTTTGTTTAGTTTTATTCCTAATTATTCTGTAACATTCGAAGTCAGTTAGATCACAAGTACATTTGTAGCGCAGAAAAAGAGCATCAAGCTGAGATATCATGTTTTTTACTTCAGAAGTTAGCCATGGATTAGGTTTATGGATATTGCTATCTATATGTTCGGTACGTACTTGCCGCATAGGCTATGTATATTAAATTTACTTATTTTTGTATTAATACCTTCTACATTTAAAGTCTCATTCCATGGAGGACTGTAGGAATTGCATCTTAATTGATGGATGACGATATCTTTTATATTCCTACATGTTACATATGAATGGATGAAAACCATAACGGTATAAGTGACATTTTTTTTAAAATGAGTTAAGTGCAGGATGTAACTCCGGGAGGATGTATCCTTTCACCAGCAAAGAGAAACACGTGATAGCGGTAATATTCTGCGCTCTAGTGGTAGGTGGTATAACTACAAATAGTAAGCTTTATATGAGTGTTAAGATGTTTAAATGCTTTTTGTTTCTCTGAATTATCAAAATGCTACTTATACCCTTTATGGTTTTCATCCATTCATACCGGGCGAGTTGGCTGTGCGCGTAGAAGCGCTCGGCTGTGAGCTTGCATCCGGGAGATAGTAGGTTCGAATCCCACTATCGGCAGCCCTGAAAATAGTTTTCCGTGGTTTGCCATTTTCACACCAGGCAAATACTGGGGCTGTACCTTAATTATGGCCACGGCCGCTTCCTTCCAACTCCTAAGTCTTTCCTATCCCATCGTCGTCATTAAGACCTATCTGTGTCGGTGCGACGTAAAGCCCCTAGCAAAAAAAAACAAAACATCCATTCATATCTAGGTTTAAATTTTGGAATGCGAACCGAGTAAGCGAGAAATATAAGGTCAGGAGTGAACACGACCGGTACTGAAATTTGTCCATAAGTTAAAACTTTCTGAGGGTTAGTAGTCACTTAAAGATCAAAAATTAAGTTTTGTGAAATGTTTTTAGCAGAATATACATGGTTAGTTGGGTGAGAGGGAAGGACAGCCATGTCACATGAGGAAAACAAGTCTACTAATTTCTTAGGGTCATAGGTATTGATAAGTAAATTAGTGTTAAAGTCCCCTAGTGTCGTAACATAGTCATACGTTTGTAGAAAATGAAGGATATACGTTTCAAATTCGGCGATATACAATATTACATGGGATTGATAAACTACTCCGGTAAGTTTTTTGCTATTTGCTTTACGTCACACCGACACAGATAGGCCTCATGGCGACGATGGGGTAGGGAAGGCCTAGGAGTGGGAAGGAAGCGGCCGTGGCCTTAATTAAGGTACAGTCACAGCATTTGCCTGGTGTGAAAATGGGAAACCACGGAAAACCATCTTCAGTGCTGCCGACAATGGGATTCGAACCCACTGTCTCCCGGATGCAAGCTCACAGCCGCGCGACTCTAACCGCACGGCCAACTCGCCCGGTCCAATAAGTATTTTCCGTCCACTCGCAATTACTTCAACGTACATGAACTCCGTAACTCACATGGCTCTTGAAATCGTCTCTACAATAAAGAACGGTACCTGTTATTGATGCGCTCTGTGGAATTGAGAGAGACAACCACCTTTCACCGATACCTATCACGTGGACGCAAGTTTTGTAAAATATACCCTTGATTTCGTCCAAGTGTGCCAATAAGCTTGCGCCGTTTAAATGACAACATTGTAGGTTGTGAGAATACAGTAAAAGTTCCTGTTTCAGAAGGCTGGCAGCATCAATGGCAGGAAGGGAATGCTACTGCTAAAGCTACGGTCATTTTCAGAGAGAGGTCCTGTAATTATCTCGCTAACGGGCATGCTTGAACTAATACATAAATCTTACCTGGATTCCTGATGAACTGGACCACTAACTGGTTAAGCGGACCTGGATTGCCCCATCCCTACAATACTAAATTATCAATATTTGATGTAACTTTTCTCAAATACTATCCATGACTGACATATATGTTTAGGTATATACCTTGACTACCTACCGAAGCGTATATAATCAAAATTATGCTTCAGGTGTAATAAATATTCTTAAATAAAATGAAAAGTGAATGTGCACTTTACAGAACATAACTTTCATTAAGGTGACTAGAAATTTTAAATCAAGCAATTACAGATAATTAATATATGTGAAACACTTGAACAAACAGACTGCGAAAGTTTCAATCCGCTAAATGAAGTAAGAAATGTAGTAAACTCAGGGAGAAAAGAGTCTCCAAATTTAGAATGTCAAAATAAACCTGCCTCTTACCTTGGATCTTCCTCCTCCTCTTCAAACCCGTTTAGGAATTTCCTTTTGGTAGCTGTATGTCGTTTCTTTCTTCCTTGGTTAAATTATGGAACTTTCGATCAGAATTTCTGGGTATTTCCTTTACGTTTCGTAACATGAACTAAACAGTTCGACACCCGGCACCCAACCCAGCCTTGGTAATACCTTAAGCAGGCCATACACTATCCAACCCGGTACGTCAGTTCTTCCAACTTGGTCGGATGGCAGACCGGATTGGACAACGGTTCGATAGTGTGTGGTGGCGAGCGAACCGCACCGCACCGGGTTGGACGGACCTCAGGTTTTCCACCCCGGCCGTAAACACGCGCCAACCTGGGAGCAACAAATGTTCGGCGCACCAAGTCGGACAGTGTGTGTGTGCATCAAACTGGTTTGAGCCGGACCTGTGGTGCGCGGCAATAATCGAGTGACTCGCTTCAGTTGTTGATCTCACCCAGTGGACGTGTCAATCTCAGTGGTCTGTGTTTACATTTATTTCGTTGTTTTTGTTAACACTACAGTACATTATGCACGAGGAAGTGAATGAAGATACGCCACCAGATAATATTGTGTCAAAACAATCGAAGAAAATGAAGGCTGGAGATGCAGGTAAGACGATGGTGTTTAAATTTATGAACCCTGCGTTTTTGAGAGATTTTATAGAAACCTACAGAAACGCTCCCTGTTTATGGCAGATATCGTCAAAGGAGTACCATAACAAGCAAAAGAGGGATTTGGCTATGCATGAGCTTCTAGAATTCACAAAAAATACAATTCCTGAGGCCACTTTGGGTTTTGTAATGAAAAGAATAGAAAACATTCGGAGCTGCTTCAGAAGAGAACTTGCCAAAGTACAATCTTCCAAGACAAGTGGGACAGGTACAGAAAATGTGTATACCCCTAAATTATGGTATTTTGAGCTGTTGGAATTCACAACTATGCACGAATTACCTAAGGCAAGCAAATCTTCTTTGTCGTCTACTAGTACGTCTTTAGATGCAAATGAAGAAATGGAGCCACAGGAAGAGGATGAATCAGAAGACCAAATCTTGAACGCAACTGAAGAGGTGTCACATTATACGTCATATTTATAATTTTTTAATGAAAAATTAGTGAAAAAGTTGGTGTCAGAGCCGGGAAACTTTTAATTTTAATTATTGGTATTATTATTTAATCTACATTAACTAGAATCAAATTAAGTTTTTAATTAATTGGAAAATTAGTGACAAAAACAAAAATAGAAAATACTATCAATCAAGTTACAGTATTTCCAGATTAAGTGTTTTCGAAGGGAATAATCCGGAAATAATTCAGGGATTGTAAAATTGATTGTTGTGGTGGAAGAGTTGGTTTCAAGCTGCCGGATATCGAGGTCAGAAGAGTGTGGCAGTACAGATGCCAAGACCTGGGTTCGATTCCCGGCATGGTGTATAAGTATATGGTGATGTGGTTAAGTAATGGAATCAATGCACTAAGCTCATTTATAAGCAAATTTATTAACACTGAAAATACACCATACATCAAAAAATAATTTTATTATAGTTTGTTATGCACTCACTACATAAGCTTTCTACTTCAAGTACAGTAATTTTAGAGGATCATTTAATCTTGCCAATCAACCGATCCAATTCCACAAAAGTACTCCAAATAGTTTTGTCTTGATTTTTTCCTGCTTCTGTTAGTTTCCTGGCAGAAAGTCCTTGTATATTTGCATAGGTATTTTGAGATGGAGCGTCTCCTCTCCATTCACCGTCAATGATACAACCGTTTTCTGTGTCTTCTCTATCCACTGAAGTACGGGTAATGTAACTGCCGTTACGGCGTAAAAAGTAGTGCAGCACTATGCAAGCTAACACTACATCTTCTACTTTCTCAGGACTCATGTTAATGGTTGTATGGAAAGTACGGAAACGAGAAGCCAAAATTCCAAAGGCGTTCTCTACTACACACCTAGCCCTCGACAGTCTGTAATTGTATACTAGCTGGTCGTGTGAAATCCCTTTCTGAGGAAACGGTTTTTGCACTTCTGGCCTCAGGCTAAAAGCCGAATCTCCTAAAAACGTAAAGTTTAACCCAGCCACGGTTTGGCTTGAGTTTGGTAAATTCAGCTCATAGTTTTTCAATTTTGAAAAAGAGTCTGTCATTTCAATGACACCACCATCGGATATTTTTTCCGTTAACACCAACATCGGCCATCAAAAATTTGTATCCAGCGTCGACTAATCCCAAGAGAACAATACTGTAGAACCCCTTATAATTATAATATAATGATCTGCTGTTATGGGGGCAAACAATAGCAACATGTTTCCCATCAACAGCTTCTCCACAGTTTGGGAAGTTCCACATTTCATGAAATTCCAAAGCAATGTCCAGCCATTCTTTTGGTGATGTTGGAAACTGAAATAAATAATAATGAGACAAACTGATAATTATTCTCGAATCAACATACATTGTATAAATTGTTATAATGTATAAAATATTAGATATATTAATTTACAAAATAAAATATGTGAAAACTCGTTACAACAGTTGGTCAACTTAGAACCATGTTTTCTACTTTTATTTTCTCCCCTTTTCGTAATAAGACAGGAGAAAGCATTGTAACCGTAAGAAAATTGACTTCTGCTTTATGTTGTAAAAAAATCTATTTTAAGGTCCCATGAGCCCAAAAACGTGTGCTGTTTAAGAAAAATTTTGTAGGTACATGTGCTATGAATGAATGTGTATACTGTCTGAGGTCAAGTACGGTATGTATAGTCAATCAGTATAATAATAATGGCGTATGGCCTCCGGAGAGACCTGGTGCGGGTCTTTTTCTCGTAGACGGCCTATTAGGTGACCTGCATATCTGTGAAAGTGAGGGCCCTACCTAGGATGATTTCTAATGCTGAATACGCCACACACACCCAGTCCCCGAGTCATTGGAATGAACCAATTAAGGTTAAAATCCCCGACTCGTCAGGGAATCCAACCCGGGATCCTCTGAATCGAAGGCCAGTACGCTGACAATTCAGCCAACGAGTCGGACAGCCAATCAGTAAACGACACAATAGAAAAAACGAGTGTTGTGATAATTTGGAGAAAACCAGTTCAGTATATTTTTGCGCCAGCTTGGTACACATACACAGACAGACAGACTTTTTTTTTTGCTCGTGGGACCTAAAACAGATATTTTCACAAAAATCTCGAAATAGATTTTTCCGCATACGTAACTTTTTCTATAGGCCTAGTAGTCTATAGGTGAGAAATTAAATTAGCATTTTAATAGCTTTCCCCATGTTTTAGTTAGGACACAAATACATTCACGTACACACAAATAAAAACGTACCCAACTCTATTGGTAGCATGAAGTATCTACTTTTTAGGCCAACAAGTACTTTTTGGTACACCAAGTCGAGGCTACCTAATCTGTTCTTTTTTTTTTCAGATCATAGGTACTAACCCAACTTCTTCACTCAAACGTAATCTAACACAAGAACCTATGGTAGTGAAAAAACCTCGTTCTAAAAAAACTGAAATTGAAAGTAAAAGAGAAAATTTGATAAATACAGCGATTACAGCCCTTCAACACAATGAAGATGAATACGATGTAGTTGGAAAGTCAGTGTCAGCTAAGCTACGAAAGATGACGGAAATTCAGAGAATCCACGCAGAGAAACTTATCCATGATGTTACGTATATGGGGTTACTTGAGAAGCTGGATGAAACTACCACTATATTGAACAGTGCTAGTTCTAATTTCACTTGGATTACAACACCATCAGTAGTTGTAGCACAGTCAACAATGACAGCCGTTACTTCAACCCAATAAATTATCAAGAAGAACATCCAATGTCAATGTCAAATGTTTCTACAGAAGTCTGTTACAAATAAATTACTGTTTTTCAGTTTTGTTAATGTTAAAGAGTTAATCTGTGTTCAAAAACACAGGTAAATCTGTATCACTCAATTGTATGTAATAAATTATCGAATTTTGCAGAAAATACTGTTTATTATTATTATTATTATTATTATTATTATTATTATTATTATTATTATTACAATTATCAGAATGATAAATTGATAATATTTTTCACCTTCAGTATCAAATTTCCTAAAAAATAATTAAGCAGTCGTGAATTAAAAATTACGATGTTTTTTGAAAGATACATGTACATTAGGAAAAGGTACTGTTTATTATTATGTAATTACAACTTTTTTTGGTTTATTAGTATTAAAACGAGTTGATCAGTTTTAAACAGCATTTTGTAACTTTAAGTCTTTGTCTGTACATGGTATAAACAACTGACTTACCTTTAAGCATGTCTCCTTCACCATTTGGTAAATGGCTCTGCAAGTTTTGGGGATGATTTTACCAAGTGTTTGAGCCGATATTATTGCAGAAAATTTTAAGTCTTCGAAACTCCTTCCAGTTGCCAAGAAACGAAAGGTGGCAGCAAGCCTATCTTCCACTGGTATAGCTTCTCTTAATACTGTATTATTTATTTATTTTTGGATCAAAGGTGTCACTAGTTCAATTAGGTACTTATATTCATCTTCTGTCATTCGTAAATAATTCTTGAAGTCATACGGGTTGTTTTCTCTTAGTTGTAATATTAAGTTCATGTGTGAGTATTCATTCCTTTTTTTGTAGCCAACTTTTAACCCAGCACTTTCGAGGTTTCCTTTTTTTTTTTTTTTTTTGGAACAAATACTCCAGCTTCATCCAACAGTAATATTGCGGTAGCCAAACGTTTCTTTGCGTCCATTACTTCAATTCACAAACCAGTAGCAATCAATACAATTTATTACTCACAAATTAAAACAGACAAAGTGATAACGTGTATGTGACTCTACAAAGGTTGGTTCGATACTGGTACGACAGTGTGTGGGAATGCGACGCACCAGACTTTTGCTGAACAAACATCTGACGTACGAGGTTGGGGCCTTAAGCGGCAAACCATGTTCGATAGTGTATGGAGATTCGCTGACCGAACATTTGTGTGCCCCAACCTCGAGCAAACGTTGTTCGGCCTGGTTCGTCGGACCGGATTTAGTGTATGGCCTGCTTTACATCTTGTTACATTTTCTTGATCAAATACTCCTAAATGTAGGAATTAAATACCTACAAACACTGTTTTCGGAATCCGACTCCAGGTGACATTGTTTACACCCTCGTTTGCAGAATTTTTTTCTTGAACATTAGGGTGTGCTAAGTCCTAACAACTGGCTTTGTTATTTCAATAACGTCAAGAGATGGATTTTGCGAATGGTTATAATTTTTCCCAGTTACCAAACTACTGACTTCGTTAGAGAAGATCTATATTTGAAATACTCATATTGAAATCATAGAGCTAAGTCCACCGGCCATGATTGCTGCCAGCTGACTATTCTCCATTCATTAGCTATTTTAAATATTTTAAGGCAGTACTTCCACGTATCTTACTAAAGTGACCTATATATCATTTTCAAGGTGAGATTGCAAAGTTATTCTATATTAAAATTATAAAAAAATGGGTTTATGGCTGTAAGTCTCCATTCCGGGTCCCCTTAATACATCACAGTCACATACAAAGACACACATAAACCTAACCGAAACAATAGCATCAAGAAGGCACATCGGAACGGTTTCATCACTCCGACGGCAATTCATCTAGTTACCTCACGTGTGAATTCGATTTACCGCGTGAATTAATGGACAGCTCCTTTCCATCATCTAGATGAACAATAATGTGGCCATCCTGCTTCGACATCCGACGCATACCCCAGAAGTCCCGTGCTTTATTTATAACTTCCGTGTGGGCGTCAGGGATTCCGTGATGAGCAGCATTGTATCTTTCAGAGCTAGCTTAGCACGCCCGATATGATCTCGTTCATGATACCTGAGGAATTTAATAATAATAGATCTATTCCCCGCAGACACCACCACAGCTGCCGTGCACTTCATAGGGCCCGATCGTTGACACCGATCTATGCTGTCCATAGTAAACTGAACGTTCAGCTTGTTTTTCAACGTTTCTAACACCACAGCATATTTATCCTCGCTTGGGATATCACGCCGTGAAGGAGGAGGTGGTTTCTTTCACTGTATTAATCGGCCTCGTCAAGTTCGATGTCCTGCTGATCTAAACGGTCTTGTAGGTGGCCTACCTACTTCTTAATCTCACGTAATACCGCAGATATCATTTCTCAGGAACCCCAGAAATCTAATTCAAGGCCGGTAGACCGTCGCCGGGTTTTGCAGAACTTGTCTCACCAACAGCCATGGCTTGCTCCAAGCGAGTTTGAAATTCAGAAATTCTATTTTCAAACTTTGTCAGACGTTCATTCACAGCCTTCTGCGTCATCTAACATCATAATTATGCAACTTCACAATTAAAATGAAAAATAGCACACCCATGAAATTTAAAATATGTGTTTACTTTCTTATATGACAGGTAAATTGCGGAGGTTGTTTACTCGTGTTGTGTAGCGCGTACCGTCTTACATTCTTCTCCTTTTCTACATCAAGTAATCATTTTATTATTCATACACGCTAAAATTGACTGTAGAACTGTTTGTTAACCTCATATTTTGAGGTCTTGTTTCTTCTCTGAAGACAGTTCTTTGGCTCTGGGGATGGAAATGACTGTGATGGTTCTGAAAGCTTCAGCGCCACCCTTTCTTCAACACTCGTATCACTTCCCACCTCTCTATTTCATGAAATGCCTTTTTCTGTCTGAATGAACGTAGACGTGGTGCTTTCGACCGACGAGGCAGAACTTATATCAATCCTTGTTGTGTTAATGATCTGATAAGCTACTTTCCGGAAGTCCAGAAAATTACTACCTTATGTCTGAAGAACTTTAAATGGTTGATTATTGCGAGCTATCGTTTTGATACTTATTATATAAAAAAAATGCTTCCTTAGCTTTCCTCTTTTGTAAATTATTGCTACGGTACGGTCACATGCTAAAAGGTATTGCCAGACACATAATATCGATTTTTATTTTGAACACTGCAAGTTTCGCCCCACACAATTAGTTCTGTCTTGACGTGGTATCAGGAACGGAATTTAATACTTTGAATCGAAAATATGGTACATTATTAGCGCTCCTTCTTCTACACCCTTGTACAAAAACTACATAACTGTTTCACTTGGGTTATGGATATGTAACCCACAGTTAGAACATCGAAGCTCTCATATAAAACATGTCGGAATGCGTTAGATTGGGGACACGCAGTACCTGATGGAGGTCCAATGTTAAAGTACAAACATCACTTCCAGACAAGCATGAATGTGCTACATGCGACTGCTCTGGACCACCGAAAACTCATATGTGGAAAATGACGAAAAAATAATCTTGTATATTATAACCGATACTTGGTGCTTTCTGGATTTTCAGCTTTAAATGCCTCAAAAATCCTATTGTTGTTGAGGTCTTGAGATATATTTTCCTTTACATCTTACGAGCATAGTGTCCAATGTCTCTTGGTACTAAATTTATACTATGATTAGGTTATTTTATATGTTGTAGATCACGATCGGAGTACTTGTGACCACGGGCTCCTCCAGTAGCATCATAGCAGTGTATACAGTATGGTGATTCTGACTTTTTTCAAGATTTCAATTTTTCTTGCAAATTGCAAAAATACCCATGAACAGGCGTTCCCGGACTGGTTTATGAAATCCCTCGCATCAGTTACAGTATATATTAACATGCTCTATCGGCGGCTTTTCTCTGGACACTTTCCACTTCATCTCCGATTCACAGGGGTAACATGACATGGCATGACATGACATTAATCCCATTAGAAACATTATTGTTCTTTTTATTTTCAGCACTGTAACGGTTCAAATCCCGTTACAAGCATTCATCTGTATTATTAATTTATTATTATTATTATTATTATTATTATTATTATTATTATTATTATTATTATCATTATTATTATTATTATTTATCTGTGTTATTATTATTCCTACTACTGTAACTATTATTATTGTTTTATTCAATTCTGCAATCTGATTTAACTATGTATTATTCAATTATCGCTTGCTTCATTGTAGTTAAATTAATATATATATATATGTGTGTGTGTGTGTGTGTGTGTATTAGCATTAAAACCATGTAGAACCCGGAACCCCTGTGACCAAAGGCCAGCACGCTAACCGTTTAGCCATGGAGTCGGACGCTTTTAGCGATGAGATAATATTTAGGGAGTTCCAAATTTGCCTGAGGCTATTTCAACACAATATGAAACATTTGTAGCCGGGTAGGAGTAACATCATCGCTGTTTTTAGAAATGACGTGTGTGTGACAACTTATGTCTTTATAAAGGGCTGTATTCTATTGCGGCAGTTCAGTTGGGGCAGTCAGATGGATAGATCAGTTGGTTGGAAGGAGATGAATGGGGAGAATGCAAGTTGCTTTACGTCGCACCGATACAGACAGGTCTTATGGCGACGATGGGAGAGGAAGGAGCTAAGAGTGGGAAGGAAGTGGCCGTGGCCTTAATTAAGGTACCGCTCCAGCATTTGCCTGGCGTGAAAATGGGAAACTATGGAAAACCATCTTCAGGGATGCCGACAGTGGGGTTCCGAATACTGGATTATGGCCACAATGTAGCGACTGCAGCTATCGAGCTTGGTAAATGGAGAAAATTGCCATGAAGTCAATTGGATTCAATTGTAAGGAGACGGATGACGAACAGTGATAAGGATACGTAATCGACAGTGACCAAATGGATTATATGATCGGAGTGTGTTTCGTGTATCTGTTCGGTCGAGTTCCTGTGTCAGTTCGGTGACTGCCGAATATTGAGTCTTCGTAATTCAGACTAACAGTTATCAGTGAATTACTTGTAAAGTTGATTGTGAAGTGTGAATATAATTTCAAGTCATGCTATATCTCGTTTGTGAAACTAAAAGGATACATCACAGAATTAGGTTTGAGATACCTACAGCTGATACCAACTCAAAGGGATACGTCGTAATAACACTAAAAGTGTTGAAGGTACTGTAAAGTGAGCCAGTGAGGGATACATTTCTTGTACAACTTTTAAATGACCGGTCAAGAAGATTTCAAATTTTATGCGTAGAGTTTCCTTCAGTTATAACGTCAGGGTTTTATATTATCTTTTGAATAATCGCTGTAAATCACGCTCGTTAAAATCAGCATTTAAAGAATATATTTTGTTTAGCATCAAATACAATTATTGGTTCCATTTCAATAGTATATCAGATAACCTCACATATTAATGGGGAAATCAAACTTCAATATCCTTTTCCCAGAACCTATATGTTATGCTGTCGAAGTAAGCCTTTTACCTCACACCCTAGGGATATTCAAAAATCTCATTTCATTATCGTTACATTGATTAGTAGCTGGCGTCTATCAACAACTGCATGTGTAAGTAATCAGGCAGGTACTAAGTGTGAGTATATAGTCCGACGATTGAGTATTTTATTTCATGGATATTTTAATTCAGTTTCGTATTTATAATCAGTGAGTAATCACAGCACGTAACTTTCTAAGAAGCTGTTCATAAAACATTAAAGCAAACAACATGAGATATCCTTAAAAACCTACCCATTTTTTGATTGCATCTTCCCGGATATTTCTCTTCGCCTTTGTATATTATATGATTTAACAGCTACTCTTAGTCATACTCACGCTTCCTTTTACAGTATGTAGTTTTCCAATTATTACCCTTTGCTGAATTATCCATATTATTTTCCAGTGTTGGTTCCTGGCTATTCGCATACTCGCAAGTACACACCTGAATTCGTTAATATGCATGGCATATACAAGAAATAATACGTTTCCGGCTACGTTAACTATTTTTTCAATTTTCGCGTGCTTTCTCCACAGTTATTGTCACCTCGCACGAGCATGTTGTTTCCTTGCAGAATTGCAATATCGCGTTCATGCGAGGGCTCCTCTGAGTTTGTGGAACCAAAACTGCTAGCGGGGAGCAGGGCGTAAGGCAGTCTTTTAAAGGGGATTTGGAAATAAGAGTATAAATTGTGATAGGTCCTGCGCATGAGTATTTGCGAAATCCTGTGCATGGTGCAGGAAGCCTCCTCACAGTCTGAACAACTTTCCACACTGGCTAATGACAGGGTGCAGCACTTCCTCGAGACCTTAATTATCCACTCAATCCCCCCGACTCCCACCCCAATCTCAACCCAGTCAGGTGAAAATAATTCACGCAGTTGCTAGACCAGGCCAACTGAGTGAAAGGTGTGTTAGGGTGCGGATTACTTGCTTCCCTACTATTTGACAGCGTGCTCTTCTCCTTCGTTTCCAGTAATATATATATTTGCCATCAAAAAGGATCGTAGAATGGACGTAATTCATCGCCATGTGGTCAAAGCCATTAGATGGGATATATCAATGGTAGATTGAAGGGTAAGTTTCTATTCCTGTCAGGTGCTTATTTACTACTACTACTACTACTACTACTACTACTACTATTATTATTATTACTGAAGGTGGAGGTGGGCCTCTTAGATGACGACGCCGTCTCTCAGGCCAAGAGGTCTGTATTGGAGAAGGATGATGATGGTGTTTTTTATTTATAGGGTCCTAACGTCTAAGGTCGTCGGCCCCATTGGAAAACGAGATTTTCCCTTGAAGGTGAGGTGATTTGCGGTCGCGGTCTCTATTTGGAACTGTCCTGGTATTCGCCTTGTCTCAGGAGAATGGAAAATCACAGAAAAAAATTATCAGGACAGCCGACGATTGGAACCTATTGGAACCAGCCTCTCTCCGTCTCTCAAATGCTGAGGCATAGAACCACGTTAGGGTCGCAGCCACCCCTCCTCTGCTCTGTTGGTCGTATGAGTGCACAGCTCTCGGACCACGGACCAGCCGTGGTCACTTATAAGCCGAAGCCCTCCTACCAGAGGGGGCACATAAGTCGATAGTAGAGACATCTGAAGATAAAGTTATAAACTTCTTTTGATAGACAGTTCACCGTTCGTATTACAGATGGCATTCTATAAGGCACTCGGTTTAAATGTACGGAGTAGTTGTACCTGCAATACAGACTCCCACCCGCTAAGTTCGTCCAAGGTTGATGCAGTTTTGAAATTTAGCATTTAAAAATCATTTAGAGATCGAAGTCAGAAAACTTCTTGATGGAAAGTTCATTCAAAGGTATTTCGATGAAAATATTTCTTGGTGTACTTTATGATGTAGAAGTTCGGTCAGTTATGCCCAAAGTTGACGGCAAGGCCGGCCTTCACTGCTGATGCCAGGGTGGGGTACCCTCATTTCCGTCTCTACCGCTACATTCAGAGGGGTAGCCATGTTGATGGTCGCTACGGACCAAATATTGAACTTCTGTCAAATGATGAAGTGGGCGGTTGTGGACCCCGATCCCGTTCATTGCCACTAATGATGGTGCCCATGTTTGCCGTAGGGAAGGAGACTGGGCCGGTTCCGGGTTGGCATTTACCCCGCGCCAGCACCTCCCGCCAGTTGTTATTACACTGCCCCAGATGACATCAGGACACTGCAACAATAATACCTCGGAAACAGTAATTGATTTTTTGGAGTTTGCTTTTGTTTGGTGGTGCAGGTAAGATTTGACGGCATGGACGGCGAGTGCGTGAAATCCAGGGTCAGGCTTGGAGGCATGGGCAAGGTAATAGCAGGCGCGAAAACAGAGAGACAGTAAACTCTTATTGAAGGGAAGGTTTGTACAAAAGGTAGAAAAAATTACATTATAGACTTTTCACTGTTAACAAGAGCAGAAAACGTCCTCCTTCAAACTTAAGATTCTAAGCTCCTAAGGAAAGAAGGATAATTAACTTAGCAATGCCATTACTTGGTGGCCTGTACTGAAAAGCTTAGATTTTATACCAGTTTCATTTGGAACAGTTGAACCTTAAAAATCCTCTCTGTGTCGGGGTTACTCACCAAGAGGGTGACCGGCGTTACGTAATCCAGAATAATTCACGGTCTATGAAATCTGGGGGCAAGCTTGCCTGCAGGAACGAAATTTTTCTGCATGACTTAGTCTCGAAAGTTTAAGTTGGTGAATCTCCGTCCACGATCATATCTCTCTTTCACTTTCTCATGGGAAGCCTTAGGGTTACGTTTGGCCTTTCTCCACAGATCCCTGATGTTATCGGAGTCTATTGTCTCTGGAAAAATCTCATTGATTGCCTATAAATTGGACAACGGAGTATCAGGAACGAATTCAAACATAAGGGATGCAGGAGAAAACTTGTGTTACTCGTGAACTGCTCAGTTGTTTGCAAAAGATAGCCAATGCAGTGAAGTGTCCACCGAGAATGGTCTTCACGATGAAAAGCAATTAAGGCAGACGCCAAAGATTACGGTTAGCACCCTCAGCTAGGCTGTTGTTGTTACATGTGAGATGGATAGGTCAAAACCGAATTTGCGAAATAAATTAGAGGTAAATGCCTTGGCATTATAAGAAACTATATATTGACAAGTACTGAAATAAGAAAAAATAATATTAAGGCAAGAAATGGTAGACTGAGCGGTTGCCAGCTTAGTCGGAAATAGCCATGAGAACCGTGTGAAACCATCGACACACACAAGGATGAATTTGTTCCTCTTCCCCTAAGATGGATGGAAGGGTCCGACGTAATCTATGTATTATCGCTCCATAGAGCGACATGCTTGATGAGATGACAATAGCCCTACCTTCGTAGACAACGTGGGCTTGCTAACCAAACAAGATTTAGAAGCTTTAAATATTCCCCTAATTTCGCTGTCCATACTCTTCCAGATGAACAATTCTCTATTTTTTTTTCTAGTTTTGAAAATGCCCAGATGTCCCACTAATGGGGTCTCATGGTAATACTTGAAGATCAAAGGCGTAAGAAGAGCTGGGACTACATATTTCATCTCATGATCATGCCACGAAGGCCAACACAAAATGCCATTCCTCAGAACATAAGGGACAACATGTTCCCCAGAGAAAAGGTTTTCCATAATAGGAGCCGGCACTGGATCTTCGCGTTGATATTTTTCTATATCATTAAACAACATAGGGGTATCTGTCAAAATGGCACTAACACTAAGAGGTATAGGAAAAGAAAGAGAAGAACTTTCCTCCGGGACAATAGGATCGACATTGCCAGAAACATACGGCTTAACCCCTCTGCGAGCACATTTTCTGATTCCCGGATATGCCGCACATCAAACTGAAACGCCGAGATTCTAACAACTCAACGGGCTATTCACCCTGTACGACGGGACCTAGCCAATACCCAGCTCAGCCTGATTGTCGGTCGCTGATTCGGACTTAACTTGTTCAAGATACAGGCGGAATTTCTCCAAGGCGAACAGGACAGCCAGTACTTCTAACTCATATATGGAGTACTTAGCTTCTTTAGCCGCTGAAGTACTAGACGAATAGGCAATTGAAGGCCTTCCGAGTTCAGATTCCTGAAGAAGAACAGCAGCGACAGCAGATGATGAGGCGTCTGTCTGAAAGATGATCTTCATAGAGAAATCTGGCTTTGCTAAAACCGGGGCGTTAGAGAGAGCTAACTTCAGGTATTTGAACGCAGCTTGCTGCGACGGACTTGTTCAAATTTGACACTTTTGTTACGGAGGAGGTTTAGGGGCGCCGTCCTATTAGCAAAGTTGGGAATGTATTTCCTGAAGAAATTCACCATGCCGATGAATCTAGTAATGAATTTAACATATTTAGGATGCTTAATGTCACGAATTGCCTGTGTTATGGAATCATCGATTGAATCTCCGTCAGGTGACACAATATGTCCTAAGAAGGACATAGATAACTTAGGAAAAGATACCTTAGATAAATTGTCTGTCAATCCAGCCTTTCGAAGCCAGTGTAGGACTTCCTCTAGATGAGCTAAGTTTTTCAAAATTTTCAGAAAAAATAACATAATCTAGATAATGGTACAGACATTCGAATTTGATGTCGGAGAAGATCCTATCTAGCAATATAGTGAGAACAGCCACGCACGTGGGGAGCCCCAAATGAACGCTGTTGTATTCGTACATATTCCAGTCAGCAGCGAAAGCAGTCAGATATTTCAATTGTTCCACCAGAGGTATCTGGTTATATGCTTTGTTAAGATCTAGTATAGTGAAGAACTTAGCCTTATGAAACCAAGAAAAGTAAGAATGCAAAACAAGGTGGGGTACAGATTGCAATACAACCTTACGGTTTAACGCCCTGTAATCAATAACTGGCCTGAAGCTGCCTTGAGGTTTCGGTACAAGAAAGATGGGCATTGAGTATGCCGAATTTAAAGGCCGAATAATACCATCCTTCAGCATTTGATCAACAATTTCCTTAACGGACTTCATTTTAGGTAGATATACCATATATGGAGGACACCTTACAGCGACCGAATCCGTCACATCGAACTTATATTCAACTAAATCAGTGACGCCGAGAGTTTTCGAAAATACATCGGAAAATAACTGATATAACTTGCGAATACTGTCAGTCTGATCCTCAGGTAGATGTCTAAAGTCTAACGACATCCCACTCTGAGTTGGTGAAATCACAGAAGGTGATGCAGAATTACATTTTAAGAGGGGATTATGGAAATTACTCTCAAATGGAAGGGTGCTGGGCACATGACTCACAGGTCCGTGGATCGAAACCACGCTCTGCTACCACCTGGTACGGAATTTCCATGGAGCACAGAGGTGTAAGAAGGTGGGTGAATGGGTGGACAGAGAAATGATCAAATCAATTTAAAACTAAGAAGATGGAAATTACATTTCTTTCCTTTTTTCTGAATTCAAATCTGGAAGAACAACTCCGAATAACAGTTGGTTAGGCAAAGGTGAGCTAGTCAGCTCTAGTACAAGCATGGTTTCAGAAATCTAACACAATCAGGTACACAATAATTTTCAGAGTGAGTTAGAATCACTAAAGTTGCCTATGTTCAAAATAGCACCACTGCTCCATTATATTAATCCTCTAGGAGACTACCCTCCAAACTTATTACAACCAAACCTCTCCCAGGCACAATCTAAATTTTAACACTAAATCAATACAAACAGTTTTCACTGTCTCACCCACTGGACAGTCTGAATTACACTTAAATAGTAATAGTTAACCGTTTATCAGAGGCAAACGTGCATATTCTATACGGCCTTAGAAAAAAAGGTTGTGGTATTGTCCGTAAATCAAAATGCTAGGAGGCGAACACTTGCACTCCTTTGAAAATACACTCTGAAACTCTTAAAATCCTATGTGTGCTTATGGCCTGATGTAATAGAGGCTAAGCTTATATTACAGAGGTGACTAGATTGAGAATAGTTAATTTCCAAAATAAGAGAAAAAGTTTAAATTTCACGAAATCATAGTCACCACAATAACCAAGTTGAATGGAAATTAAAAGACTTTTAACACTATTTTTCCCTAAGTTCGAATAATGTTCCTAGACTTGCTTAAATATTTACATTGAAAAGATGTTATATTTACATTAAGAAAGAATTATGAAACCTTCCCCTCAAGTCAGCTTTCTGTGTCTATCACATAATTTAAAGGTATCTCTCATTACTTTGAACAGGTAGGCCTTCCGACGACGGGTGATGCTTGTCCCCTGTCGCCGCTACTAACATGCTCTAAATCTCCTGACTTTATCGTTGGAAAAGTCAGCATGGCCCAAATGGTCCTGGCTTTTAGAGCGGGGAGGAAGGTTCCAGAATTATCTGGGCCGAAGCCCTATAGACACCTTCAACGTTGAATGGCTAATTTAATAAATATCCCAAATTCCTGATTGGTTCATGAATTAGATGAAGAAGGAAGTGTTAGCAGTGCTAGTAACTTTAGAACACAATAACAATCTACAAACATTTCAGGCATGTAAACCTAGAAACTACTAATTTCTTTGAAAATTAATTGTTCATCCTCCCGCCTTCTACAAGGCTTTCGGTTTAAATGTACGGAGTATGTGTACCCCGGTGTAGTTACAAATGAACTTATAAACTGCAAACTACCCTTGTTTCACGTTCCAATTTTTGATCTAATAATTAACTTTCAGGTTAATGACACAAATAATTGACAGAAAATTTGCTTGTATAAGCGCTCAGTTTTAGGGGAGTAAATTTTGACACTGACACAGTACGCGATTCATTCTTGACTAACTGAAGTTAAATGACTAGCTTTGCCGTCTGGAAAATATGCAATGCGTATTTATTGTTTTGTCGTTTTAACGTTCCGCAACAAAATATAATACTGCTTGTGATAAATCATCTCACGTGGACTTCTTCTAAAATAGTCAACTTCACAGCTGATGAGTCCAACCGTCTTCACGTACCACACGACATGTAAAGTGACGAAGGTTTCCAGTAATTATAAATGGCGTGTGGCCTCCGGAGAGGCCTTGTGCGTGTCTTTTCCTCCTAGACGCCCTATTAGGCGACCTGCATATCTGTGAAGATGAGAGCCCTGCCTAGGAAGATTTCTAATGCTGAATACACTACACACACCCAGTCCCTGAGCCATTGGAGTTAACAATTAAGGTTAAAATCCCTGGCCCGTCCGGGAATCGAACCCGGGATCCTCTGAAACGAAGGCGATTACGGTGACCATTCAGCCAACGAGTCGGACAGGTTTCCAGTAGTAACTAACGATGAACATTAAGCACAAAACAATCAAGGCAATTTATGTCGTGTAAATAGAGAACAAATGACGATCACTGAAATAACCATAAACTATTGGTGAAAGGCATTCACTGTCAGTTGGGGCTTCATGTGGTGGAGATATCTACATCTAGCCAGGTTACGCAACACTGGATTGGAATGGAAATTCCAGCTGATTCGGTTAATCACCATCAATAGCTGACACCACTAACGCCCTTCCTTTTCAGAACCCAAAACCACTAACGACGTAAAACACACTTATTACACAAACAATCCCTTCTCTATGTACATTTCAGTAATAACTCACAATATTTACAAATCAAGAGAAATAATCTGTAGAGACCTATTACATCTGTGTCCAAATGAAATCTAAATATAAATGGTTAGACCATTGCTATTACTAATCGCTCGTGAAGTTCCAAACTGCCTACGACACTGAAAGTTATTAGTGAAGATATAAGCAATCTGTGATGCAGAAAATCACTTCGTAGGGATGCAAGAGACCTACGATACTGATGGTTACCAATGAGGATGCAAACAATCTCTGACAGACTTAATCACTTCCTGAAGGTCCAAACCATTAAATAAATAACTTAACTAGGTAACGATTAAATATATCCTAATATTCCATAAACAATATGTCTCGTCATCTCATGCAGGCACTCTGACTTATCCACGATATTCGCAAACGTAGCAATGAATCGACATGGTGTTATTAAAATCAGAATAACTTGACACAATAACAAAAACAAACCGTCCATTCTAACAACGAAAATTCAAACCTTTCAGAACGGGTGGTTCTTCCTGGATAAGGTTCCAAACTGCGCGACACATTAAATGTACGTCTGTTCAGTCTTCAGCCCTAAGGCTGGTTGGATCCTCAACAGCTCTGCCATCAGCTGTCACACATGGCCTAGGCATCATTGAAGAGGCGTACCAGGGAAATGAGGAGTGAGGTAGTTTCCCGTTGCTTTCCTCACCGAGCCAGAAGTTGCTATTACATATCAGTCTGCCAAGCCCACTGAAATGCATGCACCAACCGACCCTATGAGCAACATTTTCACACCACTGCTAGCAGGGACTGGCTGCAGAAGGAATGGCATTATTAGCATCGCTCATACCTCAGTCACTTTCATATTGTCAAAGCCAATGATAAGACAGAGACAGATCAATGAAAGTAACAAAATTGCTTTAGCCCATACCAGAAGACATAGTGCACTGTAAACACCAGCAATATGTGCTAATCACAGCTTTGCCCTGGGTAAACTTCATTCAATGCAACAACACCACTTCACCTGAATAAACACAGCCTAATCCAATCCGAAGTTTGCACTTAGATTCAAACCTCAAATTGATCCCAGATTAATGTCAAACTAAGTAATTTTAATTATAGAAACTCTGAGTATATTAAAATCCACGTCCCGCAAGGATTATTTATGTTTTACGGGATACAAATATATTTTTATCATTATGGTTTTTGATTTCAAACTAACGTCTGACACAGTCCAAAAATCACCAACTGAACGTCTGGACATAGCCGCAAAAAATTTTTCCTAACATCCACTTGTCAACTTCAGTCCCATAACGGAGATATACCTATTTACATTACTTGCAATGTGGTGTCACTTAACAAACAACGAAGTAAAATAAAGGTGGAACGTAAACACAACAAAACATTTACACATATGTAATGAAATACATCAGACAGAGCTTGATATATAGTGCTCACTTACCACTTATACCAGCTCGCCGGCTGCCTCGAATAATTTACTCAGATATCGTCATAGATAAAATAACCTTTCTTGATTTTAATAACACACAAAATTACCTTGATTATCCTTATTTATACATAACACTTAAATAATAACAATTCCTACACTGGACTTTCATTAACACTGCAAAGTCTTCTTGTGCAATCAGTCTGCAACAACTCCGCGGTAATAGCGCAATTGTAAATTACATGTTTATCCAATAATTTGTTCGACTGTTAGGGGGTTAAATGTAACCAATGTATTTCTTATAGCACTAGGCGTTCTGATTAGAGCCTATGTATAGCCGCTATCTCATACAATCGACCGTTGCCATCTCATAAGAGCCTACAGCATGTATAGCCGCAATCTTGCGCAATCACCCATAGCCGTCATCTTTCTCCGTAAGAGCTCATGTATAGCCGTCCTGTGTAGTTAGACTCCTCCATGTGCTTACTTATGTCAATCCCCACTACCCTACTACTTAAAACAACGTCGGGAGAATCATCATTGTTCTACTACTCAAGATAGCGTCGGGAAGGTCATCTCGCCATAAAAATACGTCCTTTAAAGTTAAGCACCTCCAAGATAATGGCTGTCCACGTCAAGAAGAGCATCTAGCCATGAAACTAAGGTTAGGCCCCTCCATGAGGTTAGACTTGCTCTCTTAGGCGTCGGGAAGGGTAACTAGCCGTTAAAGTGAGGTTACTCCCCTCAACATAGTGACTGTGAGGTTACTCCCCTCAACATAGTGACTGTGAGGTTACGCTCTCTCTTTTATCCACAAATCCTCTAATCGTCATTGGTCACCTACTATACTAGGGGTCAATGACCTCAGGTCTGGAACCGTCATAGCTACACTACTAGGTGCTGACGCAGCAGTCACGGGACCCGCAGCGCGGCCTCTGAATGGCCCAACGCCGGAACCCCTTTGCCCTACTACTCACGATCTCTCTTCCCAATAGGCATTGCGTTTCACACGGACAAGTTCAACTTTCTTACGTTACAACGAAGATTCACTCCGCAAAAGGAATCATCATGCGACACGAAGCAACAACCAAGGAACTGACACAACGCAATTCTACCGGAAGAACATTTTGACGTCAGAGTTACGGAATATTTCACGTTCTGACCGCTTACAGCGCCGTACTTTCGCCTGGTGCTAATACATGAAACTAATAATTGTGGTATAATTCGCGAGCACAGTGCTTAGTTAGTACATCTACGAAATTTTAGACTCCTGCGATCATTACAGCCCGTGCTACCCGCGCTCAGTACATTAACTTTAATTGTGGGCACCCGGTGCCTGTAGGAAAACGCACTATTGACATCACGCCTCAAGTAATTACGATGGACTTTGAATGGGCAAATATTCAGAATAGAGATTTCTCCCATGGCTCAATAGCCCCGAAGGGCCATGACCTACCAAGCGACCGCAACTCAGCCCAAAGGCCTGCAAATTATGAGGTGTCGAGCGATCAGCACGGCGAATTCGGAGTACAGATTAAGAATACTTATTTCTCTACTCACAAGTTATTTGCAAGCACACTTCAGCAGTGGGGCTGTAAAGGGAATGCGTGGCAATTGGCAGCCAGGTACGACAGCATGCAAAGCATGCTCTTCAGTTTGCCTCTTGTTCCCGTTAATATAATGGATGAGACTTTGGATTTCGTAGCGAAACGTTGTGGTGACAACTTACAGGAATTAAGCCGCAATTGGTCGCTAGCCGAATGATAACACTAGAGGTCACACGTGAGGCATTCTCTCAAATTAAACTTCATTTAAAATAAATATATATTCCACAATTTATCGAGTGGAATGAATTACTGAAATGAGACGCAATGTCTGTGTTACACATTTTAGATACTGTAAGAACATGACATGTTTAGCCGTATATTACAGAAACTAATTAACACTCAATGGAAATTAGTCATTAGTTCAGTCACATGTCAGTACTTAATATTCACAAGGGTGTCGGGCTGAAAGGCTCAGGCTGTTAAGGCGCTGGCTCTGTGAGCCCAAGTTGGCAGCTTCAATGCTGGCTCAGTCCGGTGCTGTTTGAAAGTGCTCATATACGTCAGCCATAGATTTACTGGCATGTAAAATAACTCCTGTGGGACAAAATTCCAATACCTGGGCATCTGCGGAAACCTTAAAAAAATAATTAATTTCACGCGTAAACAAATAATACGAATGAAAGTATAAAGTACAACCGGTCTTCTCTCTAATATTTGAGTTAGGTGGAGTTTGTAACAGCACTTATTACCCAGGATTCTTTCTCGACTCATAATTTTTGGAGATTCATTTATCAGTAACTGTAAATGGAGGACGTCTTGCGTGCGACTTAAGTCAAATACTAACGTCTACACAAGAGAAAGTTTCCCATTCGTGTTCAACATAACACCAACGCCATTGGTAACGTGATGGGAGAACCTCTCACACAGAGCGCACGAACTCATACGAATCTTTGTTCCGACTAGAGGAGGGGATGCTTACTCCTAAATGTGGGTCGCCTTGTTCACGCCAGTTATCAACTCAGCTAGAAAAGGGAACAGTCGTCTCCCTTGCATTACTGAGGAGTAAACTACCGAGCTTGATAGCTGCAGTCGCTTAAGAGCGGCCAATATCCATTAATCGGTAGATAGTGGGTTCGAACCCTAATATCGGCAGCCCTAAAGATGGTTTTCCGTGGTTTCCAATTTTCACATCAGGAAAATGATGGGGATGTACCTTAATTAAGGCCACGGCGGCTTCCTTCCCATTCCTAGCCCTTTCTTCTCTCATCGTCGCCATAAGACCTATCTGTGTCGGTGCGACGTAAAGCGACTTGTAAAAAAATGATTAAACTTAAACACAAAATAATGTGAGAGAAAATCTCATATAGCGACCACTCGCGGGTTAACAGATATTTTCGGCTAAGGTGTACGTGACCGCTTGACAAGCTGTTGTACGGTATATAGGGTATAGCTTGACGTTTTCTGACAACTGTTAAGTTCTATGGACAGTAAATAAAAATTGAATTGAATTGAATTGAATTGAATTCAAACAAAATAATATAAATAATAAATATAATATATTTAATATATTATTTAATATATTATATATTTAATATATTTAATATATTATTATATTATTTAATAATAAATTAATATAATATTATTATATTATTGATTAATTAATATAATCTAGTGATGTTAACGGTAGAATTCTATCATACATTTACATTCGTATCATACATGGATATATTAAATTGGAGACACAATTCAGCTCGTAGTAATACTGAAATAACGTAATCAAATAAAAGTGAATTCCCTAATTAAAATACATATTGACTTCTTAATGCCCACACTCATTTCCAGTAAAGAACAATGTCGGCGAAACACTAGACTATGCATTCAATTATAGGTCAGAATAAATTTTGCTACTTTTTCTTCACCTGTCTTAGCCTTGGCACTGGCAATATAAGGGTGACAAAAATGGGTGTTGCTAGCAATTCTAATTCATTTTACGCCTATCCTTTTTATGAACAGCGCAAAATGATTGCTCATAGGGTTGGCTGGAGGGGATATTTCGGTGGGATTGGCAGAAATATATGAAATAGCACCTTCTGCATCGGTGAGGAACGCAACAGGTAACTAACTTACCTCGTCCCTCATTTCACTAGAGCAACACGTTAGTGACACTCAGGCTGTTCGTGACACCAGGTAGTGGAGCTGTTGGTAAAACAAGCACCCTTCGGGCTGACGACTCACACGCGAAATAGGAAAATAATAAATGGGAGACGGAAATGACGACGAAGAGGAGGGTAGAGAAATAGTTTTAAGGTGACATCTAACCGATTATTCAGTCATATTTATGCGGTATTTCTACTCAAGCACATTCAAAAGCACAGTAGCAAGTGTTACAGAGCTCATTCTACTCGATATATTCATCATTTTATTGAAAATATTGATACTTTTGTTTAGATAGTATTCAGCTACACAGGGTTTGGGGTGTACACGTTTCTAACTTCTTACGTTTCTTTTGTGAACGACGTAACTTTTCTACAGTCGTTTAATTTATTTCTCTCTGATACATGATACTGGCTGCCTACTTCTTTTACTTTTAACCAATTTTCCTTCCACTTCATAATTTTCGTCATGTAGCTGTGTATCTTTTTCCACTTCAGAACTTCTATCAGAAACATCCTCCCTCCGCAAAATATCAGGATAATTATCCCTGTCAATATCACTAGAATAGTCAACAAGACGCCTGTAAACATGAAGAACATTGCATGGTATTTCTGCTCAAGTTAGCTATAGAACACTGTCCATTAACATTCCCCAATAGCTGGAATAATACTGGCACTGAAAATGCCGTAAATATTGGGATGAAACGTGTCTACAACTTCTTCAAACACAGATTTACTAGTTACATTTGAAGTGCTTCCAATATTTACAGAGCTGTTGAAAACCTCGCTATGTTTATCAGATTCATTGATATCATCTTATAACATTGCATTGAACACACTCTCAAATCTAGTTTCTGCTTGAGTTGTAAAATATTCTAGTAGTCATTCTTCTCACCTTCTGGACATTGAAATTCAACATCCGGAGTTGCCAGGTGAATGTATACGTAATGTTTTTCAGGTCGACTATGGTTTAACTTCGCTCTTTCACCCACATTTATCATCACGAGTATTTCCATAATAATTTTATATCCAGACCTTATCAAAGAGGTAAAACTGCAATTCTAAGAACTAGTTAAGTTTTAAATGAACAGTAAAATCAGTCACATAACCTAACACTGGGGTACAGGAAGCACTCAATGAAACCTGTCAACATACACTACTATTTGTTATTGTAAGAATTAAATCAGAACAGTATTACTCCATCTCATCGTCTCAACAAGAATACACTTTCTCCGGAGTAACAATTACAAGCAAGGAACACCAAATGAAGTATAATAATAGGGCAGATGAGGTGCTACAGTATTCCATCATAATTGATATTATGAGAATAACGCTATTTTTACACTTCAGGAATTTTGTTCACCCATTGATAACGTCCGTTTTTAAAATAGTATCTTGATTTATATGGGGAATATAACAATGCCCTTTTTGCCATTCGATTCTTGACAATATTCTGAGAATTTTGATGTAATAAACTTATTTTAGCCTAAATTGTTGATTACGTCCTTTCTGGAATAAACCACTATATGTAGGAAGGCTACGTATTCCCGTTACCCCTATAATAATCGGTGTCGTCCCATTTGCGATCAGTCCTATTTACGATCACTCAGGTAGAATACAAGACTAATTTATTCTTGACCGGTTATGCATTGTCCCATTTGCGATCACTCTTATCAGTGACATACAAACAGTCAGGTTGCTGGGAGGGAATTCCCTACTGAAGAACTGGTAAAGGAAGATATCCCTCAAGTAACTGGCGAATCTACATACTAGGATTGTTACGAAACGTATGTTGAAACTCATTAAATTACTTATATTTACCGTTTGAGACTGATGCGCTAATATCGGGACTGGCAGAGAATAAACAGGACTCAAATGAACCTTTTATTTAGAGTTACCAGATAGTTGTGGGTGTAAACGCGGTTAAATGAGTTTTAAGAAGCAAGATGAAAGATGGGCGTATTAAAACCGTTGAATTTTACACTTTCCAGTTTCAAAACAAACTATTTTGCTGTAACACTTTGCTTCTTCGATAGTGCTACCCGTTCTGAAGCAATTGTAGCTCATCTGAAACTTAACAGACCTAACACTTTCTTACACAATAGGGGATACTATTAAATTACTGCTTAAATAATGTTCAAACTTTTCAAACATTCATACTGACACGTTAATTAAACAGCTGCTCAAAATATAATTAGCCTACTTTCAACTATCTGTATGTATGTCTGCCCCTTAGTATCAGGATGAGATGAGATTAATTTATACCGGATGTTTCTAAGGCCGGATGCCCTTCCTGGCACCAACCTCAGTGAAGGAGCTAATGAAGATGAAATGTGTTATGGTGAATGAAATTGGGTAAGAGGTGGGAGGACTCACCACTGGCCTATGGATAGGAACTGTACTGGCATTTGCTTGGAAGTGAAAATATTAAACCACAGACAACCATTCTGAGAATTGCCGACGGTGGGGTTCGAATCCACGCGTTTCCCGAAGCTTGGCGCCATAGCCAGAGCGCGTTAACACGCTTCCACCTATATAAATAAAATGATAATTTTTGTCTGTACGCTCGGATTAGGTATGCAAGATTCTAGAACTTAATGTAAAGAAAATGTTTAGATTAAAATAAGTTAAAGAAATGATAATTCTATAATGATAGCGTGAAAAGATGAGATTGAATTCGGGAAATAATGGGTTCGAATCCCATTATCGGCAGCCCTGAAGATGGTTTTCTGTGGTTTCCTATTTTCACAACAAGCACGTTCTGGGGCTGAACCTTAATTAAGGCCACGGCCGCTTCCTTCCTACTCCTAGCCCTTTCCAATCCCATTGTCACCATAAGAACTATGTGTGTTGGTGCGACGTAAAGCCAGCAATAAAAAAACTCATGTCACCAAACACCCCTCACTTTTCCGTAAAATAATGTAAGAGTATCTATCATATAAAGTACAAGGCTTGCCTTTCTTCGTCTCAATGACTTGCATGTCGTAAGTAAATACGCAGATAACAACATAACAATAAAAGCCACATCAACCATGGATGTCTACAGCTGGAATAATTTCAGTATGTTAAAAACTATAGACTGATATTACCTGAAAAAACCTTCAAGAGAGAGGTTGTGTGGAGTACGCCTTAATTAGCAGTCCCCTGCTGCATGGACGTTGGAAAACCCTGATAGGCTGCTGATAATTTTACAGTGGTCGTAAATGGGACACGAACTGGTCTTTCTTAACATTCTTGTTTTCCATTGTAATGGAAGTGATCGCAAATGGGACAACTTTTGCTGTGATTGCAAATGGGACTGATCGCAAATGGGACAAAACCATAATAATCAAGGAAAATGAACTATGATTCTTTTGTGTACGATAATTCTTATTGAGAACTTACAATGCATTTAAGGTTTTCTCTTGTGATGTAAACCATCAATTCACAGACTCATCGTTATTTCCTCAGAGAGGATAATATTCCATCAAAGTTCTGTGTGACATTTTTCGGAGCATTATTCTCGTAACTTGTATGTACGTATGTGTTACTATGTGTGCTATTCAACAGCGATAACACTATGATTCAGTTATCGCGGGCTAATAATGCACAGCTTGGATAAATGAGAAATATTCTCTTGTCTGTTAGGGGAGCACTTGGGTACATTCTGCAGAGTAGAGATGAGAGTGCAAGTGGAAGGTGAAATGGTTTGCTAAGTGGTTCTTCTTGAGGGGGAGATTAAACTCGGGCTCGGCATTGTTCATCTCAGTCCAACGAACGCTCATGTGCACACCGTAAGGTAATGACGTGATTTGTCAAGTGGTGTAAAACTTTAATTATTTGTTTCACGCTGAAGAAGGTATTCAAATACAAAGGTTGAAGGGCACTTACAATGGATTCATTTGTGTGGGTATACTCTTCGAAGTGAGAAAGAGAGTCTCACGTAATGAGCTTCGGCGTGACATTTTCATGTCAGACTTACAGAAGCTTATCGCTCGCGTAGAAAATACCACGCTGAGGAAAGAGGCTTTCTTCTTTAAGAGGAAGAAAAGCGGAGTACAGAGGTGTAATTCGAAAGTATAAAAGTGAAAAAAAGATGAGAACAAGCTACGTTATACAGATGGTGATGTAAGTCTTAATTAACACTGTGCAGTATAATTTAGTATAAAGTGTTCATAATTGTTGAGGAAATTAAATCGAACTTCAGAAAGCATTCCTATCGATAGCGGATTTACAAGGTGACATTATTCAAGTGAATGTACCGAATGATTAAAAATTATCGGCCATTACTTACAAATAATTTTAGCCTACTTTTTGTCTACTGTCCACTTGTCTTCTGTAGTTTTACTTCGCAACTCTAAATACCATAGATTCTTCCCATCCAGCCGTAGCCCCGGTGACTTATACGCACACAAACACACAATTATTCTCTCTCTCTCTCTCTCTCTCTCTCTCTCTCTCACACACACACACTCATATAAGTGCCGACACCACCGCAGCACACATCTTGAGACAATCTTCACGTGCTGTAAGTGTACTGGATTATTAACAAGGATGCGCTTATCTCCTTTCCTGAGTAAATACAAAATTAATTTGGCAACTACCTAGGAAGAATAAAGGTGACATTATGGGTGCAATTCTGCAAAGAGACATTTCCTGAAATGGTAAAGGGATTAGAGATCTGAAAATATGTGCATTTGCAGAGGATAAGATTTGTAAGCAAGTAAAGTTTGAAATTATACCGAATATGACGTAGACACACAACTGTGCAATGAAGGACTACTAGGAATATTTTACAATAAAGTAACTGGATCCAGGGCGAGTAGGCCTATGATAATTGGAGTAAGGATTGATAGATATGGATACCTCCTCGTGTCTAGCAGATGCATTCCATTGGCGTAACAACCATACAGTGTATCTCAGTCCGGCTCCATGGCTAAATGGTTAGCGTGCTCGCTTTTGGTCACAGTGGTCCCTGGTTCGATTTCCGGCAGGGTCGGGAATTTAACTATCGTTGGTTAATTTCTCTGGCATGGGGGCTGGGTGTGTGTGTGTCGTGTTCATCATCATTTCATCCTCATCACGACGCGCAGGTCGCCTACGGGTGTCAAATCGAAAGACCTGCACCTGGCGAGCCGAACATGTCCTCGGACACTCCCGGCACTAAAAGCCATAGGCCTACGCCCTTACATTTCAATGTATCTCAGACAGCATGAGATGATAAACTGAGGAAGACAGGCTGAGGAAGAGAGATAGAATGTAGGTCCAACTTAAATATCTGCCACTTGAAGTCGGAAAATGTATAGATTAGTTTCCATTGAATATACTTCATACGAACTTGTTGACATATTTTATCCCGGCATGTACTTTTAATTCTTTTATTCAAAAACATTATTTTAGAGTGCAGCGTTTAGGCGAGAGCTTGTCTGATTTTATTTCTGATATTAAATTTGACGCTCGGGTGTTCGCACTTGGTTAATCTGAAGAGCAAATGGTGCCTACGATCGTGGAGGTCATCTCCCTTAATTATCGGTCCTATCTGTGCCTTGCCACTCGCCCTCGTAAATTTATCGAACTCGAGGCTGTGGTTCTATCTGAAGAGGGAGTTCGGCATGCCGACTCTTTTCGCGAGTCGAAAGAACCTTTGTCGAACCACCGTACCCAGCCACTTTCGTCTGGGAAACCTGCCCCTGTTAGGAAGTGTTACGCTTGTGGGGCATTCGATCATTTGCGTAATCCATGTCCTTCACTTACTTCCACCAATACCTCGCCTAGTCCCGGTGGTAGTGATAGGAATAATACGGGGTTATCGGGTGTCGTCTGTTTTCGATGTGGATTAAGGGGACACATGGCGAGGCGGTGCCCTAAACATTCAGCAGAAAGCTGACTAGGCCAGGAGTCGGTCTCCATCCGAGCTGACCTTTCTTCCTTTGAAGTAGAGAGACGTGATTCCCGTCTCCCCCTTCAGTCAGCGTTGGATTGTATGAAAATATCGGGTGATGTTAAGGGTTTTACTCCTTTTATTCCCATAGATTTAAATAATGAACACTCCCAAGCCCTGTTGGGCTTGAGTTAGACATGCAAAATAGCATTAGCTGGTTCAAGTTTGTTGAAAAGGAAAAATCGGTTTGTCCTTGCGTAATTCTGCTTTAGCATCATGCGTGGTGCCCCCGCATGGCGAAATGGTCTCCGATCTTAGCCATTTGCTGTGGACAAGCTCAGTGCATTAGGGAGATATGTAGTGCGTATCGTGACGTTTTTACTTAAAAATTGGAAGTTACTAACATACTTGAGTATAAGATCGAAGTCACTGATTCCGTCCCTGTGAGGATTCTGCCTTTTCGGATTTCTCCCCCCAAAATGCAGGCGTTGAAACAGATTATTAACAAGATGCTTGGAGACGGTATCATACGTCCTTCCACTTCGACATAGTCCTCTCCTATCTTTCTAGTACCCAAACCGCAAGGTGGATTTAGGCCTGTTCTTGACTACAGGGTGTTAAATAAGAAGATCGTATTACAATCTGTTCCTCTCCCAGATCTGCACTCGTGTTTTTCGTTGTTCAAACGGGCCAAGTATTTTACTGTCTTGGATTTGAACCAAGCTTATTATCAGATCCCTTTGGCAAAAGAATCTCGTCATCTAACAGCATTCGCGACCGATTGGAACCTGTATGAATTTTTCCGCGTGCCCTTTGTGATTTCAACTGGGGCTGCAGTGTTGACTAGGCTCCTTGATCACTTGTTTTCGGACATCAAATTCAGTTACTTGTACCATTATTTGGATGATGTGGTCGTGTACTCCGAAACCTTTGAAGATCATCTTCAGCATCTCAAGGAAGTCTTGTCTCGGTAGCGTCAAGCCGGGTTGACGGTTAAGCTGTCTAAGGTCTCCTTCGCTAGGCCCCAGATGTCCTTTCTCGGCCATATCGTTTCGCCTAGTGGGGTGTCGGTTGACCAATCTCGCACCCAGGCTATTCATCAGTTTCGGCCCCCTATGGACGTTATAGGCGTCGCTCGGTTTGTTGGGATGATTAATTTCTTTCGCAAGTTCATCCCCAACTTCGCTAATCGTGCTGCCCCGCTTAACTCGCTTCGTCGTAAGGGAGTGAAGTTCAAGTGGGGGTCTTCTCAGCAAGCGGCTTTTGAGGACATGAAAATGGCTATTTTTAACGCTCCTGTGCTGACTATGCCAGATTTTAGCAAGCCTTTTGTAGTTCAGACAGACGCCTCCTCGCCCGCTGTCGCGGCGGATTTGTTGCAGAATTCGGAATTGGGTAGGCGCCCCATTGCGTACGTCTCTAGGACGCTGTCCCCGCTCGAGTCGAAGTATTCAGTTTATGAGCTTGAGGGTTTAGCGGTTTTATTCGCCCTAGAGAAGTTTAGGATGTATTTGGAGTATGTTAAGTTCCTGCTTGAAACCGATAATCAGGCGCTTAGTTGGGTCCTTGGTAAGCCTAGAAGGACTGGTCGCTTAGCCAGGTGGGCTTTTCGGATTTCCGCCTTCCAATTCGATGTCCGCCATATTCGAGGGACGTAAAATGTCATCGCCGATTCCTTAAGTCGAATGTTCTCTGACCACGACGTTAGTTCTTCTGATTGCCCAGGTTCTGAACCCGTGCTTTCCTTACATCTCTCAGGTGGTATCCTATCGGATACCCCTTTGTTGTTTCACCAGATTGCTAATTCAGAGTGAGGACTCGGTGTTGGCCCCTATTATTCAGGATCTTAAAAACGGGCAGAATATATCCTCCTACGTCCTGAGAAACGATGTTCTGCGTTGTCCTTCCCGGTCCGATAATAAAATGGAAGTTGTTATTCCCTCGGTCTTGGTTCCGGTAATTTTTAAATATTATCACGAAACTCTTTTAGGTGGTCATCTAGGAGTGTTCAAGACTAGGCATAAAATTCAGGAGAATGTGATCTGGAAAGGCCTGGACGAGAAATTTCGGGAGATGGTAAAGACCTATCAGGTCTGTGGCCTTAGCAAGCCAACTGTGAATTCGAGAATGGGTCGCTTGTCGTGCCACCAAGCTATTCGTCCCATGGAGCGGATGTACAGAGATTACGTGGGGTCCCTTCCCCTGGCAAAAGGCGACGGGAATGGGTTTATTTTGGTTTGTGTGGACGGGTTTACCCGTTTTTCTTTGCTATTCCCCACCAGACGTGCTACCGGCGAAACCACTATTAGGTGTCTCAAGTCCATCTTTTCATCCTTTGGGCCGTGTCAATTATTGGTATAAGACAATGCTAAGGCATTTACCTCGAATTTATTTGGAAGGTTTTGTTCCAGTCTTTCGATTTCCCATGTCACGACTTCCCCACAATACCCTCAGCCCTCGTATGCTGAAAGGGTCAATCGCAACGTTCGTTCGGCCCTCATTGCTTTCCATCATCAGGATGTGTCGAGATGGGATACCTCCCTTACTTGGCTCGCCTTCACTTTCAACTCCACGGTGCGTGAAGCCCACAAATTTTCTCCATTTTCCCTAATGTTTTCCTTTGTGCCAAATTCTTCTACTTCCAACTTATGGAATATTAATGAGTTGCTTCCAGAGAAGATGGATCATCCTAACATTAGGTAGATTTAGAAGAAAGCCAAACATAACCTTAAGGTATCATACGAGCAGAAGCGGGACCGCTACGATCAAAGCCACCGACCTACTGACTTCGTAGTCGGTGACAATGTGTTTATTAAAAATGTTGTGCCATCTGGGAAATTAGCTCCCCGTTTCGCAGGCCCCTGTACTATTCTCGATTTCCTCACCCCTGTCACTTTGCTGGTCAAAGACCCGGGGACCGACAAATTTTGAGAGTGCATCTGTCCCAGGTTAAACCCGCTTGAGAGTTGGCCTTCGCGCTCTTCATGTTTCTGTAAATTATTACATCTTGATTTTGTTCTACCTTGCTGGTTTTTCTCTCTTGTTAATGGGTAATTTAATTATCTTGGCAATTTTGCCCTTCCTAATTGCTTTTTTATGTGAGAATGTGTTGTAAATCCTCGTGGAGTTCCTCCCGCCTTTCCTTACCTCCACACCGTTGGTTGTGCTGCCGTAGCGGCTCGACTGACGTTCCCCCTCATCGCCTGCCTAACTACTTGCTTCGACGTGCTGCTGGCTCTCTGCTTTGTGTTTGCAGTGTCGGGAAGATCGTCGTTTGTGTCCCAAGCTTCGAGGGAGGGACCCCGCTGGAGCTGGTTCTTGGGCATCTTACTCTCCTGATGCCGTGTGTCAGCGGCAGATTCTTGCAAACAGCAGCGTGGGTCTCCTTGCTGCAAGTTACGATTTTGGTACTCCCTCATCTATTACAATTGTTGGGTGACGTGCTAGTCCACCTACTCCAAGGCCTTACCATCTTGCGGACATGTTGGCCACGCTGGCGAGTCTGGTCTAGCTAAGTGTTTTGGGACGTATCATATCTACTTCGTATAAATATTTAGGTGTGAGATTTGAAAGTAATGTGCACTGGCAGGGTCATGTGGATGACATTGTTGCGAAATCATACAGATCGTTACATGTCATAATGAGGCTACTTAAAGGAGGCAACAAAGAATTAATAGAGAAAAGTTACTTAAGTATGGTTCATCAATTATTGGAATATGCAAACAGTTTTTGCGATCCTCACCAAGAATACCTAATAAAAGAAATATATCGTGTGCAGAGGAAAGCAGCAAGATTTGTAACAGGGGATTTCAGGAGAAAGAGTAGTGTATCAGAAATGTTAAAAGAACTTGGGTGGGAAACTTTAAGTAAGAGAAGGGAGAAAACTATACTTATAGGATTATATAGAGCCTATACCGAAGAAGCACGGGGAGATATCCGTGAGGGGCTTCAGTTGGAAAATAATTATATCGGCAGGACTGACCACAAGTATAAAATTAGAGGGAATTTTAGCAGAAGCGATTGGGGTAAATTTTCATTCATTGGGAAGGGCGTGAAGGAGTGGAACAGTTTACCAGGGGCAGTGTTTGATCCTTTTCCAAAATCTGTACAGATATGCAAGAAGAGAATAAACATCAACACAGATAATAAATGAAATGCTGTTTTTTTTGCTACTTGCTTTGCGTCGCACGGACACAGATATGTCTTATGGCGACAATGGGAGAGGAGAGGCCTGGGAATGGGAAGGAAGCAGCCGTGGCCTTAATTAGGGTACAGCCCCGGCATTTGCCTGGTGTGAAAATGGGAAACCACGGAAAACCATCTTCAGGGCTGCCGAAAGTGGGGTTCGAACCCACTATCTCCCGATTACTGGATACTGGCCGCACTTAAGAGACTGCAGCTATCGAACTCGGTGATGGAATTTTAGAGGGCATTCCACCAGCGCAGGTTTTTGTAAATAAAATATGTGTGTGAATAAATTAATTCTGTCCCCTGGTCTATGGAGTTTGGACAGTCGAAGTAGGGGACTGCCTGTAGGGGTGAAACAGTGGGGACGTCCGAGGGCCCTGGGACCGCTACGGAAGCTGTGAAGGCCCTTCAGGAACTCTGGAAAGTGGTGGCAAAAGAGGCTCTGGTTAAGACGCAGCTGATCGTTATACTACCTAGGTTCCAAAATGGGTAAAAATTATATAAGTAAATATTTGCAATGTAAATTTTAATCTTATAACAGTTGTATAGTATTATTTGAAGTAATCCCACATACCGTATATGATTTGACTATGTAAGTACAGGAGATATTATAAGTAGAACTAAGCAATATAAATGTATTAAGGATGAGCTGTGTTTAATAGAAAAAAGTTGTTAGCGTAAATTGTATAATATTGTATTCTAGGAAAATTTTCTTCTTCTCTTGTTAATTTAAAATTTAGTGCTTGACAATAATGTATTTTAGTGTACCATTTGCCACCGAGGTAGACACCTCATTTGCAAATAAAGAGATTTTGATTTGATTTGACGTCATTTGTCATCTTGTCATCCCGGGAAGACATATCACCTCTTCATATATCATATCGATCACCTCTAGAAAGAGCCCGTCGAAGACAGAAATTATGAAGATAGTATATCAAGGTGTATATTTATGTGTAAAATTATAGTATGTGTGTTTGTTCAAAAAAAGGAAAAAATTATGCCCCTTCTTGTGAAGGGATTCCCCCCCCCCCCGGTAAGGGTCTTGGGAGGGGAGATCTGTGCCTTGTGTTTTCGGATAAATCCCCCGCCTCTTTCCGGCTGCGTATTGGCTACCTGGTAGCGTCCTTTAAGATTTACATTTTGCCTTATATCTGCTATGTTTGGCTTTTACGGTTTAATATTTCTTATTTATGTGCTTAACATGTGTGTCTATAACTTTCTTTGTACGTGTATTAAATGTTTGATATTCACCCTTCCCCCTTCCGCCGAGCAATTACCTTGTGCAGGTTACTATGGCAACGTGCCTTCCCCTTTTATGTAGCCAATTGGACTGGCCTTCCCCCTCCCTCCCGTCGGCCGCTCGCTTTGCTATGTCGAGCTGCGGGCGAGGTTGGTGACTTGAGTTGTAGCCAGCGACCTGGCAATAACTCTGTGCTTGGAGTGAGAGCGGGTGGTTCCGCTCGGGATTCGAACCCTTGACTCTCCATGGTGTTGGAGGTAAGAAGTTCATTAAATTAAGTTTGGAGTTTCAGCGGGGGAAACAAAGGGAGGATATCGTTTTACGATTTGTGAAATCTTTGTTAACATGAGATGTTTGTATTACAGTGCCCCTTAAGTAAATGAACACGTCCTGGCACTTAGGAATTTGCTGCCACCTTTGTGGTTAGTTGAATTAAAATGTTGGAGTGTATCTTGTTTGCACCCTATTAAATTGGCCGTGAGCCGAGTTGTTTAATTACTCACCTCCCTTCCTTGAATCGCAGTTTAGCGACCTTGGATTTACGTTCACTGTTGATGCTTAACTACTACCTTATGCCTTGCCTTAAGCAAATCGGGAGTAAAGTCTGGTTAGAGGCAGCTCTCATATCGTAATACCTCACTGTTTTAGGGTTTATTGTGACCCTTCATGTAGGATTCGTATTGTCGTGTTCATAATTTTGAAAATGTGTGAACTCACAGAAAATAAGCAAAGGTGTGAGTCTGTACGTGTAAGTGACAAGAGTCACTGTGTGCACGAGATGCCTTAAAAGCTGAAGGGAGCATTGAAGGGTTAAAACTCACTTTCATTTTTTTATTTATTTGTAATTTTTACATTATATTTTTGGGCATGAGGCCGGGCCTTTATTGACTTGTTCTACAGCCTGAGGCTGACTTAAACTTTAAAACATGTATCTTTTACATTAATTGTGTATGTTAACATATCGAGGGAAAACCCAGCGAGGGGACTGCATCTGTAATAAATGTGTTAATTCTTTGAAAGGTACGCTATCTTTAACCAGGCCCGGGGCCGTACGCTTTTCGTCTTCCCTTCTCCTGTGTGGGAATGATAGAGAAACTACGCAGGGGTACAGAATTAATTCCATATTCATCAAGAAATTCATTAAAGTAACTATAAAAGTGCAGAATAAGTGGGCGCAGATAAAGAGCAAGAACAGCCTCTGTGCTAACACTGTCCTAGTTGCACAGTATTTCTTCATAAGTGACTGAGTAGTGACTTACCACTTTGTGTACACGTATGTTTATTGTAGTCTCCGTGAAATTAATGAAAACTAGTACTAAATATGTATATTTATTAAGTTAACTTTTGAAACTGAAATATGGTTTAATGTTGTGTACTACATTGAGGGGTGAGGTAGCGAATGTTTTCGATGAAGACAGGAGTATCACAGGAACGTGGTTAAGTTGTGTTTATGTTCAGTCTCAAGAACTCTGCCGGAGAGTCCACACATCTCCCGAAATAACACTGGGACACTGAGGGCACAAATATCAAAATTAGGACATCCTGTATGATATCTCTAGAGTGAGCATATGATCAGTGTTGTTTTGCACGTGGAGCAGAAACATACATTAATTACATTAGGTTATGGGATTAGGAACCCCATAGAATGAGGTTGTTAGACATTTCATTCTAAATGCCTGTCGGATAGTACAACAATGGTATAATTTGGAAGTGGAAGTTAATTAATAACGGACCATAGAGAATACCATTACATAAATACAGAGGTGCCCAGAAAAATGTAGACACATTTTAATAGTCAATATCGTTGGAACAAAATGACATATCATCGCGATTCTTGCATGGTAGCGTAGTTCATTGTTTTCTCAACCGACGATGAAGGTTACGTGAATGGTGCGACAATGCTGGTGCGCGTTTTCCAGCAGATGACAGTACAGCAATGAAGTAAGTAAGATTGTCGTTTGAGCAGCGCAAGGCCGTATTGAAGTGGTACTGGAAGTACGAAAACATGACGGAGGTACAACGACAATGGTGTAATGTATACGGAATTCATCCACCAACACGTACAATAATTTATCGTATTCGGGATACATTTGAAGCCGAGGGCACCGACGGAAAGGTCAGGCCGACCAAGAACATCAACAAATCCGGCTTCCAGCGCTGCTGTGTTGCAACATTTCACTACGTCGCCTCAAAACACTGTGAAATATGATGCACGTGAAAGGGGGGTAAGCCGATCAACCGTTGGACGAATTCTGAAGGCTGCAAAGTGGAAAGTGTACATTCCAAGATCACTAAACTCGATGAATGAGGAAGACCCGGATCGAAGGATGGAGTACTGCAAGTGGTTTGAAGGCATGTTTCGCGAGGATGTACGGTTTTCAAAGTCTGACAAGGCGCAATTCAAACTGAACGGAACTGTTAACCGCCATAACTGCGTATAATGGGCTCCTGAAAATCCTTACGTTCAGGTGGACAAATAGGTTAATCTACCCGGTGTTAATGTGCGGTGTGTTCTGTCATCGCGCAGTTTGATTGGCCCATTCTTCTTTGAAGGTATCATAACTGATGATATTTATCTTCAAATGGTGCAAACATCGATTTTACCTGCAATTCACGAGGTGTTTGGAAATGAAAATTTTTACCTACAACAAGATGACACTCCGCCTCGCTACCACAGAGATGTCAGAGCATACTTGAATGAAAAACTACCCGGACGACGGGTATGTCGAAGATGAGCTGTTGAATACCCACCACGGTCTCCAGACCTTACACGTCTTGTCTTCTACCTATGGGGGACATTGTAAAATGGAGTTTATAGGCAGAAGCTAGCAACACTGAAGGAGCTATGAGAAATCACCGAGGCGTCCTGTGCGGCCATCACACCAGCAACACTGGCAGCCGTACTTCGTCCAGTAGTTAAGTTGTATGGACGTTGTTTATCTGCTAATCGGGGTCACCTTGAACACATAAAATAACCTTCTCCCGTGCAAGAATTGTAACTGTATGTCATTTTATTCCATTAATATTGACTATCAAATAGTATCTACGTTGATTCTTGACCCCTCTGTAATGTGACCAATATATATTTTTATAACGAGCAGTAGATGAATGACCGAATCGTCTTCATTTGGACGTGTAGCACACAATGGCCTGTGTTTAAGCATGAAAGCTTCATATCGATGTAAAATTGTTGTTCGAGCTGCCTGTACCTTACCTCGTTGCGTTAATTAGTAGAGCATGACTATGTGCTACATGCCACAGATAAGGCTGAGACTAGTGTTAAGAATTCCTTAAAGTACGATACTCCTCCATTTCGCTGTTTGGTACGCTTTCCACGTCAATATGTCGTAGTTTTTAAAGTTAATTTCACGTTTTCCTACACTCGGTCTGTTACTTAGTTACATGGTAGACTGACGTACGGTAAATTATGGAAATGATGTAGTGTTTGTCGAACAGTCTACAGTCACATGGCGGAACGATATTAGTGTCCAGAATGATTTGTAGGATGTACTTACTGTGAATCACTGTCATACGTGATGACGGCATGGTAATATCGATCTTACAACGATCTGACAGCTCTGTTGAGCTGCAGAAAAAAAAATGGTGATGGCGAAGTTAGGACTCATGGTACTCTCTTACACATAATCACACTTCGTTAACATTGTACATATGAGAAAAATGTTCATAATCTTGTCTTACAAACTAGAAGTAACATGACACAAAATAAAACAACATAAGCAAAATAAATATTGTTAGTCTTATCTTAGAAACTACCATTACAAACTAGAAGCAGCATGACACAAAATAACATAACATAAACAAAATAAATATTATTAATAGTAACTTAAAGCTATCGCTACAAATTGAAAGTAAGATGACACAAAATAACATACGCCTAAGCACAGTAAGCGTACATTCACACACACATTCACTCCTCAAGATTCATTCAACCTGGCGACACACCTGGAATTTAAACTTTTTATGGCTCTAATGTTATGGGAAAGTGAGTTCCGTATTGTAGCGCCATTCGCAACGAAGAAACGGTTATATGCTGCTAACCTGCTCAGAGGGATAGTGACTGTACTACCGGAGCACGTGTTATGCTGGTGGAAAGAGGACACGAAATTCAGTTGTGAAGATACGTAGTATGGGATATTCTCGTTCAATACTCGGAAGATTAATATTACCAAGTAGAGTTATCTGTTATTCAAGTTTTAGAAGGGAAAGTTGACAATAGTAAGGGGTAACAACAACATCGTAACGCAAGGAGAAGAAAAATCTAATACAAGAGTTCATAGCACGTTGTAATCCGTTTAGTTGTTTTCTAGGTGCATCAATTAGTACTACATCACATTAGGGGAATGTAGGGAAGATAAGAGTATTTATAACCTAATTCAACATGTTTCGTGGCAGCATGTTTTGATGACCTTTAAGTGGGTGCAGTTAGGCGCATACTTTCCTTAGAGGTAATGGTAATGTGCTCTCCCCAGTTACGACTCTCGTATATAACTAGACCAAGTTTTTTACCGAATTCTCGTGCGGAATTAGTTTACCAGGTAAAGTTAGAGGAGGAATGTTTTAGTTCCCTACCGCCCAATAATTATAACTTGAGATGTTGATGGATTAATTAATATATATATATTTCTCATGAGCGTATGTACAGTTATTATTTAAGTCAGAGTTCATATATAACCTATTGCTTGATTCATGGCCGAAAATTTGGAGTGATAACATATTTGTAGATCGTCTATATAAAAGTGGCATTTACAGTGTCTTAACCGTGTCGATATATCATTCATATAGATAAGAAGAGAGAAATGGTCCAAGTACTGAGCCCTGTGGCATACCCGAAAATTTTGTCACCCATTCAGAAGACCTATTCTGAAGAATTACGCATTGTTTTCGTTCGGTAAGGTAGAAGAGAAAGAATCCTAGAGCTGTCTGTCCAAAATGAAGTGATTTCAATTTAGCAAACAGTGCTTCTAGACTTACTGTATCAAGGTAAAGGTAAGGGTGTATTCTGCCCGAAGGCAACCCGAACATCCGCAGAGGTATGCCTGAACCGGAGTTTACGTACGGTAGGGTGGCCAGTTCCTTTCCGCTCCCCCATTCCCTTACCCCCCACCAACAGCGCGTGGCAACCCATCCAAATCTTGACCACGCCCAATCTTGCTTAACTTCGGAGATCTCACGGGATCCGGTTTTTCAACACGGCTACGGCCGTTGGCTACTGTATCAAAGACACTGCTAAAATCTAAAAATGCAAGTAATGTCACCTGCCTTTCGTCCATAGCACTTCTCACGCCGTGTGCAACCTTCGGTGGGACTGTGGCCGTACTGTGTCCCTTTCTGAACCCGACTGTAGAGGATCAAATAGTTTATAATTATGTAAAGAGTCGGTTAATTGCATGTGTACTTCACCTTCAAGAGGCTTAGAGGGAGATGAAAGTATCCAAACAGGTCGATATTCTCTTATAAGTATGGTGAGGAAGTTTTGGGAACAGGCTTTATAATGGTATTTTTCCACATTGTTGGAAAGAGACCACTTTTAAAGCAGATGTTTTATATACTGTATGAGTAGTGACTGGAATAATAATGTCAATGATTTGTGTTCCGGAAATATTCGTCCAATAGTAGTGTTATAAGAAGCGGTAGGCCTAGGGGCTGCATAATATGCCACCGTAAATTAAAATATGCCCAAAACTTTATTTTACAAATAGAACAAATTGCCTTCCTTCGTTTTCACTAGATTTGAAGTTATTTAACATAATTAAATCACGCATGTCTTGAGTAATACAAAGGAACGAGAACAAATTATAATCACCTTAAAACAACGAGGGAACCAGCCCTCATAAACAGGTACCATTCAGTTTACAACAAGTGAGAGAAAAGTTCCTTACCCCGAACATCTAGAGCATAACCAGGCTATCTGACCACAATAAACATTATAATTTAAATTAAAACACTCTCCAAAATAAGCGGAGAACACTTAAACCAATTTAATACAAAAGGGAAACCAGAGTTTGCACTGAATTAGTTAATAACCTCCGTGTTTCGAAATCATTCCTCAAAGGCATGTTAAGAAATGCCCCCAAATAAATTTACAGCACCATTAACATACAACGCTAGATACAACCTTCAAATACTTGCACGACTTAGCAGAGGCTTGTTTCTCTACATATGGAGGTTTAAGTTCGCCCATAGAACAGGCACTTCCCTGAAGGTGAAAAACATCATTACGAAATAATACAAGCTATTTCTAAACACCAGCGGGTCTACACTCTTAGAGCTCTCAACGAGAAGCTAGAACGTTACAAGATTACAGTGGATGCATCTTAATAAAAGGCGTTTTCTAATACCTCAGGCCTATCCCATACGTTGACATTCCCAGAAAAGAAACGAAATCCCACTCTCTTACCTTCACGCTTCGTGACCGGGGTCGAAGCTGCCAGGAAAAAGAGACCGACAAGCTCAAGTGCCAGCCGGCAAATCGCACGAGGCAGAGAAACCACCGCAAGCCGCGGCCAAGGTCAAGTCTGACGCAACTCCCCCAGAGGGGGAGGTGGAATGGGAAGGGCCAGGAAGCGAAGAGAGGGGGTCTCGATCCAAGGGGCGGCGCTTCAGAGCGAGAACATTCCCTATTTCTCTGAAGCCATGCGGGGGAACAAGGGCAATGATTTATCATTTTAAGGGGAAACCCATAGCAAAATAAAGAATACATTTAAAATACATCCAACAAGTTCACAATACACAAGACAGCTTGCAAGCATTATAAGGCACATGGAACAAACAAACGATGACAGGGGAGAGTAAACGTTTTTCATGGCACAATTTGTTTTATTATGATTATGGGTGTTCGATCAGGTCCTATAGCTGATTACATGATTAATAGTAGTTCGCGTTTCACGTCATCTACCTGACTTCACGAAATTCTAAGAATGGTCCTGCCGGGCTGAGTGGCTCAGACGGTTGAGGCGCTGGCCCTCTGACCTCAACTTGGCAGGTTCGATCCTGGCTCAGTCCGGTGGTATTTGAAGGTGCCCAAATACGTCAGCCTCGTGTCTGTAGATCTACTGGCACGAAAAAGAACTCCTGCGGGACTAAATTCCGGCACCTCAGCGTCTCCTAAAACCGTAAAAGTGTAGTTGACGTAAAGCAAATAACATTAAAAAATAACATTATTGAGAATGGTCCATTTGGTGGTGGTTGATTCAGGAGAGAATTTGTAGTCTGAGATATTGTTTGCATTTTCGGTTTAATTTTTATTTCAGAATTTTTTATGTTTTGTTTTTACGTCGCACCGGCACAGATAGGTGTTACGGCGACGATGGGACAGGAAAGGGATAGGAGTGGGAAGGAAGCGGCCGTGGCGTTAATTAAGGTACAGCCCCAGCATTTGCCTGGTGTGAAAATGGGAAACCACGGAAAACCATTTTCAGGGCTGCCGACAGTGGGGATCGAACCTACTATCTCCCGAATACTGGATACTGGCCACACTTAAGCGACTGCAGCTATCGAGCTCGGTTCAGAAATACACTGACTGACAGAGCAAATGCAACACCAAGAAGGAGTGGTCAGAACTTTATGCCAATTGCAGGGTAGACTGACGTCACTGAGGTATGCTCATGATGTGAAATGCGCCGCTGTGCTGCGCACGTAGCGAACGATAAATGGGACACGGCGTTGGCGAATGGCCCACTTCGTACCGTGATTTCTCAGCCGACAGTCATTGTAGAACGTGTTGTCGTGTGCCACAGGACACGTGTATAGCTAAGAATGCCAGGCCGCCGTCAACGGAGGCATTTCCAGCAGACAGACGACTTTACGAGGGGTATGGTGATCGGGCTGAGAAGAGCAGGTTGGTCGCTTCGTCAAATCGCAGCCGATACCCATAGGGATGTGTCCACGGTGCAGCGCCTGTGGCGAAGATGGTTGGCGCAGGGACATGTGGCACGTGCGAGGGGTTCAGGCGCAGCCCGAGTGACGTCAGCACGCGAGGATCGGCGCATCCGCCGCCAAGCGGTGGCAGCCCCGCACGCCACGTCAACCGCCATTCTTCAGCATGTGCAAGACACCCTGGCTGTTCCAACATCGACCAGGACAATTTCCCGTCGATTGGTTGAAGGAGGCCTGCACTCCCGGCGTCCGCTCAGAAGACTACCATTGACTCCACAGCATGGACGTGCACGCCTGGCATGGTGCCGGGCTAGAGCGACTTGGATGAGGGAATGGCGGAACGTCGTGTTCTCCGATGAGTCACGCTTCTGTTCTGTCAGTGATAGTCACCGCAGACGAGTGTGGCGTCGGCGTGGAGAAAGGTCAAATCCGGCAGTAACTGTGGAGCGCCCTACCGCTAGACAACGCGGCATCATGGTTTGGGGCGCTATTGCGTATGATTCCACGTCACCTCTAGTGCGTATTCAAGGCACGTTAAATGCCCACCGCTACGTGCAGCATGTGCTGCGGCCGGTGGCACTCCCGTACCTTCAGGGGCTGCCCAATGCTCTGTTTCAGCAGGATAATGCCCGCCCACACACTGCTCGCATCTCCCAACAGGCTCTACGAGGTGTACAGATGCTTCCGTGGCCATCGTACTCTCCGGATCTCTCACCAATCGAACACGTGTGGGATCTCATTGGACGCCGTTTTCAAACTCTGCCCCAGCCTCGTACGGACGACCAACTGTGGCAAATGGTTGACAGAGAATGGAGAACCATCCCTCAGGACACCATCCGCACTCTTATTGACTCTGTACCTCGACGTGTTTCTGCGTGCATCGCCGCTCGCGGTGGTCCTACATCCTACTGAGTCGATGCCGTGCGCATTGTGTAACCTGCATATCGGTTTGAAATAAACATCAATTATTCGTCCGTGCCGTCTCTGTTTTTTCCCAACTTTCATCCCTTTCGAACCACTCCTTCTTGGTGTTGCATTTGCTCTGTCAGTCAGTGTATGAGTATTTAGTTTTTCCAGAGGGATGTCCAGATCACGTGGATGGGGCATAGCTTTCCCAATTCCAATAGAACGAAGAGGTTTTCAAGTGTTTGCCACATTTATATTTCCAGCCAAGTGTTGGTAAAAAAGAACTTCTTATTTCGGATTATTACTTTATTTCTACTCCGAAGTGTCCGATACTGTTCAAGCGTACCGGGAGAGAGTGTACGTCTGTAGATCCGGCGCAATGAGTCGTGGTGAGACATCGTTACTTATTATTTTTCTTTGTTATTTTGTGTTTTTGTAACACTGCAAATCATTCTATTACTTAGGACAGTTGCAACATATTGAATACTAGCGATTGTACCCGTGCTTCGCTACGGTATTCTACATTGTATTCGAATATCGAAGTAAATAGTGTACATGCAGTAAATAAGATTGTTTTAAAATTGCATGTCTCTTAGCGTTATCCGAGAAAGGGCATGGGGAGGTCCCCGTACGTTGTTTCCAATGTAAAGTGTTTGTTACGGGTTTGTGATATAACGGCAAGCTCACTTGTCTACTGCTATTCACAATCGAGTTGGGAAGTTTACATTATAATTGCAGGCCCCATTGCCTACTACGCGGACAGAATCGATTTGGGGAGTTTTCGATAAAATGGCTGCCCCCCTTCGCTACTTCCAGACAGATTACAGTTGAGGAGTTTCTATTATAATGGTAGGCAATTCCCCTTTTATCGCTCGAAATTGAGGTGTGCAGTTATCATTATAATGCCAGGCCCATTTTCCTACAGCCGGCCAGCTTACTGCCAGTCACACCAAGTTGGTGAGTTTCCATCAAAATAGCAGGCCACTATGCCTAATGCCAGTCACATTTTAGATGAGGACATTGCTTTATAATGGCGCGCACCCTTGCCTACTGCCAAACACAATCGGGTAGGGGAGTTGTAAACAAAACTGCATGCTCACTTGCCTTCTGCAAGTCAAATGGAGAAGGAACTATTCATTACAATTGTAGGCCTTCCTTACTAATGACAGTTACACAGGAGTTGGAGAAGGAACCCTTTCCTACTGCCAGTCAAAGTCGTTGTGGGGGGTACTGATTACAATAGCAGACACACCCTTTCTCGATCACTAAAAATCGACATCAGTGAATATATATAGATCGACATACGAAAGTATATGCGTGTTTACAATATTGAAGACCTTCATTTACAGATTAACTGCTACTAAACGTACGTCATATCGACAAAGGATTATACCATAAGACACGCCGGATTTAATGGCCTAAATGGCTGGTCCTATGATATGTCATCTATTCTTGGGTCAGATTGAGTTAGAAACGTGGAACAGGGTAAAGGTTTTGTAAGATTATCTCACATTACATTACTTTTCGGATAATTATGTGACAGCTACATACATAGCATTTGGCTCACATATGCCTACTGGGTGGGCCAATTTACGTGAAGAGTATGATGATTCTGTATTTCATATAAGTAATTGAAAGTATGAATTATCCATGTGAAAATTCTAAATTGACTTACCATCGATTAATAGAGAAAAATCAAACGTAAAAGGGATACAAATACGCAAATAGTCATAAGACCAAGGTTGTATATCATTTCAAATTGAATGGAGTTTGTGCAATCCGTTATGTGATAGGAATTTCCGAAGGTCTGCACCATCATTAAAATTGCCTGCATATTTCGATATTCTTCGGGGATAAAAAGTGAAAAATTTAATGATCTAGGATGTCTTCTGTTCGTTACAGGCTAAAACGTATAATTTTGTCAAATTTCAATCATCTTATTTTCCTTCTGGCAGATTATGCCGCAATCTGGATTTTGGGCGAGGCGGGTAAAAATTAGGACATTCAGGAAACTAAACCAAAAATTATGCAGATGGCCATTATTACCCCTTAAACGGAAAGCTGTACGAAAATTTCGCCAAAATAGTCAGTGTAGAGGCACACAGTCGTTATGATTTGATTTATATAGATAAGGAATCTGCTCCATGAAAAACACCTTTTGGGCTATGTCCGCTGGACTTAACCTGCAAAAGTGACCATTCATGATATCTCCCTTATTATTCCTCCTGACAAAAAAATTCACCTGAAAAAAAAGGTTAAGAGGTGGAATTCAATCTCGTTTGTTCGATTTCCAGTCAGGTTGGTCTTGTTCTGTATATATTGTGGAAGAGTAAAATCACCATTTGTGTTCCCTATAAACCGCCAGTCCATTCCGGAACATGAAATGTTATTGACCTTTAAAACCTACCTTTGGACAGGTGGATGCTAAATATATATTTTGGTTCGAATGTCTTCAGTAGTTTTCAAGTTGTAAGGAATACGCTTTACACGCACCCGCTCGTGAATCAAGTCCGATGGGACTTGTACAGAAAAACGGTCCGTTAATGATATCTCCCTTACTAATCCTCGTATCGAAATGATGCACATGAGAAAAAAGGTTTAGAAATTAATTTCTACCAAGGTAGGTAGATTTCCATTAAGTTTGGTTGTGTATATTTTGTGGAAGTGCAAAATCACTGTTTCGGTTTCGTATAAACCCCCAGTCAGTTCAGGTATTTAGAAACAATATTTGCCCTAAAACCTATCAAGGACAGGTGTATTCTAAATATGAGTCTCCCATTTTCACACCAGGCAAATGCTGGGGCTGTACATTAATTAAGGCCACGGCCGCTTCGTTCCAACTCCTAGGCCTTCCCTATCCCATCGTCGCCAAAGGACCTGTCTGTGTCGGTGCGACGTAAATCCCATAGCAAAAAAAAATATGAGTCTTGCTGGAAATACATCCAGTAGTTTGTAGCACTCGCGTACATACGGCGTAATTAAGGAAGAAAATAATACAGTTAAGAAAGTTGAAAGTAATAGAAAATGGATTATAACTGAGGACAGCCGGATAACGACAAATATGTAAATGCCAAGTGAATGTATTGGAAAATCAAATGCCCCTCAATAAATTATGCTAGTGTGAGTTATGGATATAATAAAGCGGTAACAGAGGAGAAATTTAGGTCCAGTGATTCTTAGGTAAACAAATAATAGGAAGATGACTAATGGTGTTATTACATAATCTATTCGAGGGCGGTTATAACATCCAACGATATTCCGCCAATATCCCGCAGATAGGCCGATTGACGCCTCTTTTGCCTTCTACCCAAGGAACAACCACGAATTTAAAAGCATGATGAGGAAAATGGCAATACGTTACTTCCCTGCTGGCATGCAATCAGAGACGTTGCCATGGTAACCTTTAGGTTCGTTGTCGGTCTACCGGTCACTCAATGCAGAGCATGATACCAGCGGAAAATTGTAAATTTCTCCGTCATGTGAAGAGTATGAACATAACGAAAGTTGTTTATAATGAAGAGGCGTTTCACGTACGGTAAACGAAGTTTACAGAAAATCAATAGTATAAGAGAAAATGGAGGAAAACAATTCTGGTTTTCCTATACATCCCCCGTCTATTCAAAGATTTTAAAATGATATGCATATCGAAACCTTCCCCTGGATGAGTATACTCTAAATATGAAGTTTGGTTGAGATCTATCCAGCCGTTTCGAAGTGATGGTGGAAAAACCATTCCAGTTTTCTTATAAACCCCCGCTCTATTCAAAGATTTTAAAATAATATGCATATCGGAACCTTCCCGGGATGAGTATACTCTAAATATGAAGTTTGGTTGAGATCTATCCAGCCGTTTCGACGTGAGGGTGGAAAAACCATTCAGGTTTTCCTATAAACTCCCCGTGTATTCAAAGATTTTAAAATGATATGCATATCGGAACCTTCCCCGGGATGAGTATACTCTAAATATGAAGTTTGGTTGAGATCTATCCAGCCGTTTCGACGTGATGGTGGAACAGACAAACAGACAGACAAACAGACAAACAAACAGACACGAAACGTAAAAACCACCGATTCGGTCTTGAGTTGACCTAAAACGGATAAATATCTGAAAAATTGGCAAAACTAAAGATATTACAGACAGCGGACCCCCTACAATTTTATTTATATAGATAGTGTACATGTTTCAGAATGCATATATTGTGTTTTATAACGGGTATATTTTCGCGTGGTGAAAGATTTTACTTCTTACTTCATTTGTCATTGTCCATGCGTCTTCATTTTCTACAACGTTTCGCACTGTAACCTATGAAGTGTCCTCCCCGTAACATTTGCTTCCTTTCGACTGATTGCTGCTCTCAACTTTCTGCCGTTCACTGACGTCATTCTGTGGGATGCAGGCTGGCATCAGCTGTTCGTCTATCTCGTATATTCAATAAACGCCTTCTTTACAAATATAAAGGGGAGCATCTCCCGAATTCAGTCAGTTCCTGTTCGGATGGGTACTCACCTGCATCCTATACTTTGGAAGAGCTGGTTTCTCTCTGGATGCCTGTTATTTTCTTCGATGAGGTTAGAAGTTGAGCGAGACTTTTTTATGAATTCTCTTTCTGTCACTTTGTCTCATTGATTATATCTTTCCGTGGCCATTACTGGCCACCAATTCTCTTGTTATTCTCATTTTATCACATTGTATTGTACGTTCGGACAAGCGTTCGAGTGAGCGTGTGTTACAGTGACAATCCACATTGAACGTAACTCTTGCTCTTCAACGTTATTAGTGTGGTTCAAGCGAATCATTCGAAAAGCCTTCTTACTAAGCCAACTTTCAGCTTATGAAACAATTACGTCATTAAAATCGTTAACGTACAAGTCCACAAAATAAAACAAACAACATAAAATCTTTCCAATTCTACATAACTAAAATTACAAATCTGTCTACCTACAGTTGTCCTCTTAAACTAAACTGCAAGTGATGGGTAGATCAACGTCTCACATAAATAATGTGAATAACGTAAAAATAAAAACAAAGTATAATAACAGTTGACGAATCGAAACCGTATTCGAAGCGTAAATCCTACCAAAAAAAAATTAATAATAAAACTCAGTGTCAACAGACTGCACTATCATAACACACCGTACATCCGGACAATAAATCTCGAAGTAAAAGAAAAACACAATATGAAATGGAAAACGAAAGTTCATAGAATTTAAACGCACGTGGCTAAGTAGTAGGGACAAATCTCCAATTGCCAGGTTTCCACGTGGGACAACCCTCATATTTATGCCACTGCTGATGCAACGCTATTATAGGTGCACCTTCCAGCTAGTAAAGAGTATGCCGAAACATGGCCTAAATAGTACCTGCTAATATCTTCCGTAGCTGTATCCACTAGTGCAGACACTAACATCGATAAATTAAATGTCGTATGGCTTTTAGTGCCGGGATATCTCAGGACGGGTTCGGCTCGCCAGGTGCAGGTCTTTCTATTTGACTCCCGTAGGCGACCTGCGCGTCGTGATGAGGATGAAATGATGACGAAGACAACACATAAACCCAGCCCCTGTGCCATTGGAATTAACAAATTAAGGTTAAAATCCCCGACCCGGCCGGGAATCGAACCCGGGACCCTCTGAACCGAAGGCCAGTACGCTGATCGTTCCGCCAATTAGTCGGACACTAACATCGATCAAGTCGATTCGCAAAAATGCCTGACCTATTACTTGGCTATGTACAGACAGCATACTAATCCTATCGTTGAGCCAACGCTACCGTGTCTACACACCTCTAACGATAATTATATACCCGCGGCATCCTGAACCTATCGTTCAGCCAACGCTATGGTATCTACATATCACTGATACAGCCGAGTGAAATTTAAATCTAATACTCGCTGAAATTCTAACACTTGAAGTAAAATTCGCTACAGAAATGAACTAGAATCTGGAAATATTAACTATGTACATTTCCTACGATAAAGCGTGAAATCGAAATTAAATAACAGGTCTGAATAGTTCAGTCTATAACTCATTAAAATTTAAACACATGCGCTGAAGTTCGCTAAAATTAAGTAAACTGAAATCTCGTATCATATTACGTGATATTACGGAAAACAATAATCGCAACCACCACGATATTCGCGGCATAGCTTAGAGTGTGAGGCTCCAAATAACCTGCAATGTCAACACTCCAAACATGTGCCAATCTAAATTCTCCAGCGAAGTAAAGTCTCGTCAACATACGCAGATAAAACTCCATGTAATAAATTCATTCTCTCTCATTATTTTCAATTCGCGATGTTTTCGCCTCGTAAAGATACAGAATAAAATTCACTTTCCAATAATGATTGACATTGAATGATTTTGTTCGTAAGTTCGCTTTATAACACACTCCACTTCCCTGGTATGAAATAGAATCGTCACATGACTCAACTGACGTTATCTACAGTTTTACGTAAATAATAATCACGGGAGAAAATTCCTTGTACTTAAAATATGCGTCACAATGCACTCATTTGGATTTGACAAACCTTACATTTTTCAATTTCTCTGGATCGCTACAGGATGTCGCTTCTCCTATACATCCTGTCTCAGAAATATCACCCTGTCACAAAAATTCCTCTCCATCAGACTACAGGGCCTTTTCTCTACGGCGTCCTGCTCAAAACTTTCCGCTCATAAAATACTGGGCGTACTCTGCCTCTACCTTTCTTCCTTATTATTATCATATCGTCGCTTCACCAGCAAAAGGTTGTAATCCACAAAGCTTCTCCTATCGATTATTCTCTTTAAGACTGGTCACGCCTCCCAGCTCTTCCATAACCAAAAAAACAACATAATGATGTCAAAGTGGCTTCTTCGAATTCTTCCAGACTTCGGGGCCAAAATAGAATGTCGTGATTCTATATCACAAATATGCGGTGTAACAAAATTAAATGTCGAAATGCCAAAATTATCTTTCTTCACTGGGTTTCGGTATAAAATGTAAATATCGCTTATTTAATTGCTGAATGCATTATTATTATTATTATTATTATTATTATTATTATTATTATTATTATTATTATTATTATTATTATTATTATTATTTCAATTTATTCCTAACGCGATTATTATTATCACTGTTACTGTTTGACTTTATCACACTTATAATTGTTATCTTAACTTTATAATTATTATTATTTCCATTATAATTTACCGGTATGAACGAATTTTACAGATTTTTACTGTACTATTTAACTTCACGTTTTACGAAATTTAATACAGTTTAACGCCTCGAGGCATAAATAACAGACAATCACACCTACAGTGTTTACTGAAATGCCGACAAGACGCGTTACCGTACTTGCAACACTCTTAGTTCTACACACGCCACACATATAACCCAGTGTCATGATTCACTAACTAATTTAAAGGGACAAGCATTTACATTTCCTACTACAGAGACATAATACTTATATAGGACAGACCTGTAATTGTGTTGAAAGATGTGGCGACAATTTTGGTTGCATTTAGCATGCCAGCAACGTCGGACCTAGCCTCTCATCAACCAGGTGACATTCTTCACTTAAAAACTGCCTTATCAATGACACTGACTCTGCACTTGCCTTGATGTAATACAAATTAACTTTATTGAGCCTAAACTGACATAATGTATGTTCAGTCATCAGCCCTATGGCTGGATGGATCCTAAACAGCTCCGCCATTAGCTGTCATAGATGGCCTAGGCATCACTGAAGAGGCGTACTAGGGAGATGAGGTATAAATAGTTTCGCGTAGCTTTCCCCACCGAACCAGAAGTTGCTGTTACATATCAGCCTGCCAAGCCCGCTGAAATAACGGATATTATTATACAACACATAACACAGAATTTACCACGCTGTTCCGTCTCGAACTGTAAAGGGACCCTTCTCCCCCAAGTGTTCACCAAACGTGAATGACCATGGGACAGTGATGCTATCTCTCACAAGAAACCAATGCTTTTCCCTTACAAATTGTCAAAATAATCGTATTGATGGTAATTTCCGAGAGATATCTGTGACTTCGCTGTCTTCCTCGCAGAAATTCATAAATCCGATAACTAGCCAACACAATCTTCTCTCCTACCAGGTTGAATTGTCGTAAATTAAAAAAATGTTTTAATATGAAAGTTGTCTCTATTCCTTAGTGATACTTTACGAATTTCTCATCTCTCAAGCCAACCGGCTTGTGAGATTTCCAAGTCAATCTTCTAACACTTTAACTCTTGTAATTTGGCTAGTTGATGTCGACTATCACAGATTCGTCACCTTCGACTGAAAATCGCACACTGATCACTGTCGTGTTCGGAATGGTGATTTATTCACACACAAGGGACGCGATACCACGCATTATCTATCATTGTGCAATCGTTCCATCTGATAACCGCTGGACCGATTTCTTTGAGACTCACCCCAGAGATTCCGTCTATTTTTCCAGTTCAGTGGTGTTGTTCGATAATTTCTTCTGCTTCCTTCACGGGCGTAATTAATTAATTTCGCGTACGATGAACCCGCGTATTTTGACTCTATGTCCTTGACACGTGTAACTTCACCCTGCCCACAGGCATGCTAACTTTTCTCTGGGCATAACTAAATATATTTCATCGCTATGAAGTTAGCTTCATGAAATGTTTCCAAAAATTCTTAATTAATTTTTTTCGCTAATGAGAGTGCCAAAATCTCTCACAATAGGTGTTATTAGCAAGAATTGTGTTATTAATTTCCCATTGTTCGGATTTCGCTCTATGTTTAGATCCTCCTGCGTGGAGTGACAAGCCACGGACCTGAGGCTAGCTGTATTACAAAGATGGATGCGCATTTCCTTCTCCCTCTCCCAGTTGGCTCGGGTTGATAGGCTGTAATCCAAGGACATTATGGTACTCCCTATGTTTCACCGGAAACAACGTCTGGCATTTTCGAAGGTTCCGCTGCTTTCGACTGCTACGAACTTCTCGGTGGAATGGAGTGGTATATATATATATTAGCTTTCATTCCGCATCATGAAGGGGTGCGGTGGGCGATAGAGTGGGTGCTGCCCTTTCTCAGGCCAGGAGGTGAGTAGCGGTGATTTGAGGTGAGATGCAGGTGAGAAGGGATAGGCTGTGGCCTATAATAGAAATTATCCTAGCATTTGCCTTACTAATGAGAATGGAAAAATACAGGAAACCTTTCTTAGGAGAGCTGACGGTGCGACCGGCCCACCTCCTGACTGCAGAGCTGTTCAGCCGAAGCAGCTCTGCTCAGTGGACGGTATCACAATGCCACCTTAATATACAGTGCAGGCTGCGGTGCGCTGCTTGCCAATTGTTCCACCTGGTATGGGGTTTGTCCCTGTTTGGCTATTCTTATGACAAATTAGAGAAACGATGTGGAGCCGTTGTCGGAATTGCCCTTACGGAGGCAGGCAGCTTAACGGTTTTAAATTCTGGAAATCAAGCATTGTAAACCCGCTCAGACTTCTCCTTGCTGTTGAAGGTGTTGGTGTGCTTCAGGATTGCAATGGCTTGCTTGGTAGCCGGACATGAAAAAGCACTGTAATAAACAGTATTTCTGTGTTGCTGTACTGTACGTCATAGCCTGCTAGCAGAGCGTGTTGGACAAATAATGACTTTCCTGTTTGCCCCTCCGGGTGTGTCGAATGAGCTCTTTCAGTCGGGTGTATCGTTGTTCCCGTGTACCCTTGGCAGTAGCTGTACGGGATCTTCTAGTCACGTGCTGCGGTGTGAGGATGGGGCTCTACATGGACCACACTAGGGAGCCGTCCGGCTTCCAAGGCTGCCTCGCCCAAAAATGTGCTATCTACTATCACCCCGGAGATGGTTGGGGAATTTTCTCGAACAGGAGAGATTCCGGCTAGTGTAGCCCGCTATGTTTCAAAAATCGAACCCTGCAGTAAAGAGGCTGCGTAAGACATTAAGACAACGTCAGGCTGCTAAACTACTGCCTAAACCTCTTACTACTTCCAACTAGTGTCCTGGCTTCCTTGCCCACCTAGGGCAATATGACTAATGCAGATCTCATGCCCCAGCAGCCTACTACTGCAGCAGTGCCTCGACCCTCCACGAGTACTGCCCCTTCTCAGTCTGCTAGGCCTAATGAGGTCGCTAGTTCGACCTCTCCTGTAAGTGAGACAGGGCAGAGCTCATCCCAAGGAGGGGAGACTGAGGCCGCGGACGTGACGCCCCACCCAAAAAAGTCGCTGTTCCCCATATAGTGGTCGCTGATAAGTCGGAGTATCAGCGCCACTATAATTATTTGAAATCTCGCTGCACTGGTAACATCAGGGTTATCAGTACCAGGGATGCTCTGAAGTTCCATGCGGAAAACGAGCATGACTACCTGCTCATTAAACAATATTTCGAAGTTAACAATAAAAGTTTCTATACCCATCAGCTCGCGAGTAAGAGACTTCTGAAGGTTATCATTCGAAATATTGTATCCACCGTCGACGTGAACTGGGTTCGAGAGGAACTCATGGCACTTCGGTACCATCCCCAGGATCTTTATCAGTATACCAGGCACGATGCCACTACCAAAAAACTAATACCACTAAGTGTCATGAGTGTCACCCTCCCGAAGGAAAAATTCTCGGAGACCATCTACTCCGTGAAGTACCTGTGCGGGTGCGCAGTAAAGAGTGAGGCTTTCAGGGGTCGTGAGTGCCCCTCACAATGTTTCCGATGCCAGAGGTGGGGGCACACCGCTAATTATTGTAAGATGCCTTTGCGCTGCGTGAAATGCGGCAAAAATCACTCAGCTGCTGCCTGCTCCTTAAATTCGGAGGCTCCAGCTAAGTGCGCTAACTGCCTGGGTCAACATCCAGCCTCCTAGAGGGGTCAACTGTTCCGCAACATCATGGAACAGAAGATAGTCAGAGAGTACTTGAAAAGCGAGAAGCGAAAGACTCCCCTCTCGAGCAGTTGACCCCTACTTCTCCTATGCAGCTGCTGCCAGAGGCGCCCAGCCCCCCCCCCCCCTTCCACCCCAGCAACGAACCCTGCACCCTCAGTGGAAGCGTATCCCATATCCGACTTTTCGGGCATGAGCGACATTTTGAACCTCGTGAGGCAAATTAATTTCTCCAAGCTGCTACCCATTATCAAAGATACAGTGACCAAGCTAAGGAAATGTCAGTCAATGATTGACATATTTGGAGTACTGATAAGTGCTGCTATGCAGTACTTCTCAGAACCCTAATGCGGTTCTCATTTACTGACTATGGACCTTACTGTCTGTGCGTGGAATTTTAAGGGTGTTTCTGCTCAGTGGTGCGAACTCGAGTCGTTTATCTCTGAGCATAACATTGATATCCTCCTGTTAGGGGAAGCATGGCTTAAGCCCCATATGCCTTTCAAAATTAAAAACTTTACGGTTTACCGCAAAGATAGAACCGAGAGGGAGGGCGGGGGAGTATCTGTGCTAATTAAGTCCAAGCTTACTCATCACGTCATAGATCCCCACCCTCTCGGTGTTAATGAGTCCCTCGGTATCGAGGTTAGACATGATAATTATCACTATCAGATTTTTGCGGCCTATCTACGCCCCAAGGCTCCGCTACATACTGCGGAGAGAGATATTTTACTAAATCATCCTAGCCGTACACATTCTATCAGTGGAGGAGACTTGAATTCCAAGCACACGGACCGGAATTTAAGGACTATAAATACTAAGGAGAGAATATTACAGCAACACATGATAGATACCGACATCAGTGTATACGCCCCCACGGAACCCACTTTTTATCCGGACTGGGGCGGCCTACTTGATGTCCTAGATGTCGCAGTTACTAAATACTACAGCAGATCTGTTGATTTCCTAGTCCCTGATGCGCTAAAATTCAGACCACAAGCCTATCATCTTCAATCTTACCTGGGTTAGGCTTGATGAGCCATCTCTTCCCACTTTTAATCTAAATCTTGACTACCACGAATTCACGTGGCATGTCAATAAAAATCTCAAAACATTTCCGGTCATCAGCGAGAATGATGTTGACCGCGCCATTGCTCACCTTAATAACAAGGTCAGCAATGCGCGGAAATACATTATTCGAGCTGCCAAAATTTCCACCAACTCTCTAAATTCAATTAATAATAATAATAATAATAATAATAATAATAATAATAATAATAATAATAATAATAATAATAATAATAATAATAATAATAATAATAGTATTTTACCTGGTCGTCCAAATGTGCGGACCGCGCTGGAAACAGGCCCAGAAGGCCAAGCGGGCCGAGCGATAAATAGGAACGGAGCTCGACCACAGGCTCAGTACGGCCCTGGCACTGAGGACGATGCCACGCCGGATCTCCTTAAGGATTTGATCCAAATTAAAAATCGATACAGGAAGAGATGGAAAAGATTCCGGGACGCAGCCGGTTGGGCGGAATACCAGGAGCTGGCCCGAGAAGTGAGCAATCGTTTGCTGGAACGTAAGATTGAAAGATGGGAGGAATTCTGTCGACATCTATCAGAACACGAGTCAGAACGCGACTTTTGGCGTGTCACTCGCAGTCTGACTCGAACCCAGGAACCCCAGTCAGGTGAGAAACAAATATCGCTTTGAACAATACTAGATGTTTTTCCGCTCTATGAGATGCGGCCTATTGCCTCGCTGATAGCCGATTGACGTCCATCTTTGTGCGAGCCTCGCTTATATGAATAGGAATCTCGCGTTTACTGAATCCAGTACTTCCCTTGAGGGAGCGTCCGCCGAGTTCTCAGCAGAGACCATGGCCCGCCACGGCAGGGTCACCCCTCCCTTTGCTACCAACTGTATTAAATGAAAACGCCTAAAGACTTAAGAGCTTGAATGTTTCAACATTCGCAATAGATGAAATTAAATTGTGGTTTCCTTCTAGGAACCGTATTTTTTGAATAATAGTGTTATTGGCTTTACGTCCCACTAAATACTTTTTCGGTTTTAGGAGACGCCGAAGTGCCGGAATTTTGTCCCTCAGGAGTTCTTTTACGTGCCAGTAAATCTACTGACAGGAGGCTGACCTATCTGAGTACCTTCAAATACCACCGGACTGAACCAGGATCGAACCTGCCAAGTTGGGGTCAGAAGGCCAGGGCCTCAACCGTCTGAGCCACTCAGCCCGGCACTTTATTAAATCACAGTATAAGGCCAAAAAGGAGTGGAATGCAGAACAGCCCCACACCCGTGACATAGCGTGTAGTGGACAACGGAGCTGTCTGTGTGAACAATCAGAGTAGAGCAAGGTACATAAGACATGCCATTTAGAAAATGATGCGCTGCGAAAATAGCTTCAGCGTTCTCCGCGACATTGATGCGGGCTGGCTCCTGGAAAGCCTGCGCCCACGCCTGATGGTACCTCGGCACGACGGCGGCGATGGACCTCGGGGTGGCGTCGGCGGAGACCACCACTGGATGTCGTTCTGGCAGCATGCGACGTGGCGTCGCGACGAAATCCTGGGTGAGTAGTCGACGGGGCCCAGAAGCACTCGCCAGAAAATCATGTGCTTAGATAGAAAACTGGGCCAAACCATGACCCGCCCGAGCCATGAGAAGTACACAGCCGCCTGTTGGAGCTGGGACGGGATGAGACGTGGTAGCGCGCGTACCAGAGAGAGTGTACGCTGCTAGGTAGTGTGATGCATGGTGATCTCTTTGCCAGCAATGACAATAGTGGCTCCTAGGCGGGTGAGAATGGGAGTCGGGTGCAGGACCGACATGGAGTAGTTAATGTTAATGCCAAGGAATACAGTGAGATGGAGTTTGATGTCATGCATCAGGGCATCAGTGAGGTCAGGGCTGTGATTAAGCCAGTCGTCCAGATAGGGAAGCATCTGGACGCTGGACTCTTGGGTTAGAAGTTCCTGCACGGCGGTGGCCCACCGTTGCATGACGGATTAGGCGAGGCTATAACCAATCGGCATGCGTGTCCAGCGGTACCGGCGCCCTCTGTAAAGAATATCATAAGGGTGCCAGGTCAGTGGAGCAATAGCGATTTGATAGAAGCCTGAGCACGGAACGAGCTTGCAGGCGAAATGGTGGGCTGGAATAGAAATTAATGCCTGCGCTGGACAGCGGAGCGGGAAGTAATAAACTCATGGCCTCATCCCGAGGTGATGCAGCTCTTTTCAGGCACACCCCCATAGGAGGTGAGCTGCACAAGCCCTCCTGCACCACATACAAGCCCTCCTGCCATTCTTAAATTTCTCGCAGTACCGGGAATCGAACCCATGCCCCGAGGACTGCAGCTAATAACACTAACTGTTATGCTACGGAGGCGGACGGAGAGAGAAGTGGGGGTGTTCAATAAAGGGAGTCCAAGCGCTAAGATCATAGATGACCAGTGCTGCCCCTGATTCCTTAGGGACGAGGAACAGGGGGAAGGCCGATTAACAATCACCCTCCCCGATGTTCCCGCAAGTCGGGTGGCTGGTGAGGGGCGCCCCAGCTCCGTTGCCAGTCACTTGAAGTTGGTCTCCCGCATCCGTCCCCGCTGATGGAAAAAGTCATCCATGACCTCTCACACGAGGTGGTCGGACGGAGCTTCCGTGGGGCGCGCCAGGTTGACCCCTTCGGTGATGATCTGGGTGGCGTAGTGTCCCATTTGCGTGGCAGTGCGGTGTGATGCCTCATCTGTTGCATCTTTTGCTGGAGGGTTGCCTGACCAGCCTGGAATTGTTGGACCGCCTGCATGAGTGCCTGCAATGAATCGTTGGACGCAGCCATGTCTTGAGATTCGGGTTCAGAGACGAGGCTCGACTGTGATCTGCTGCGCAGTGGCCGTGTACTCACGGGTGTGACCTTTATCGTTGACGTGGTTTTAGTAGCTCCTGACGTATGTCGAAGCTTAGGGAAGTTTAAGGTGGCCTGTTGTGACATGGGGTTGCCCGTGCCACGGTGTTGAACTACGATGTGAAGAAAGAAGGCCGTCCTCTCGGCCACCTTACGACGTTCATAGGGACAGGCACCGTACTTCCTCTAATATAATTTCCAATAACAACATGTCAGACGCAATGTAGCTTGTGTTGATCATAACGTGTGGGGAGCGAATTTCATCTCCACCCCCACCCTAAGTAAAAATAAAGGATATCGTTCCATTCCACTGAGAGCTTTGTAGTAGTCGGAAACAGTGGACTCCTCGAAAATGCCCAACGCATGTTTGGTGAAATGTCGGAATTACCATACGTTACTGGACCATGGCCAACAAGCCGGGAATAATATAGTATGTACAATATGTAGGCCTATGTTCAGTCCTCAGCCTGAAGGCTGGTTGGATCCTCAACAGCTCCACTATTAATTGTCATAGTTGGCTTAGGCACCACTGAACAGGCGTGCTAGGAAAATATATATAAATATATATCATTAATTCAATCCATGCACAAAGCCTTTAAAATTATTAGCATACTTCACTCAGTAGATTGCTTGTACACTTTCACACACTTTATTGCTTACGTTTTCCTTCTGATATATTGTGTGGCGCTCCTCACAAAAAGTTCAGAACGATGTTTAGAATATAGCCATTTTTGACAGGAGAAAATATATGTTATTCAGAAAAAACCTCTCCTCGCTTGGTCAACTCACTTACCGTACTCTTCTTGTTTCCGTCATCATGTGTCACTTTATTCATCAACATGTAAACTTCATTCACTTGCTCATACGTGCATAAACTGGAGACGTGATCGAATTCGCGACTGGAATTTAAATAGAATACCCCACTCGTTGGGCAGTTGTAGGATACTAGCCGTCTCCAAGAGGACGGTCGGCAATGAAGGAAATCGAGGAATCCGCACTCAGTGCGTACAGTCACTTCCGAATCCCAAAAGGGGGCACTCAATCATCTCTTTACCGCGGGTAAACACCCGTTTAAAAGAGGCTGCAATCCTAAGCAAATTGTTTCCGAGTTAACTTGCTAATATGATATGACCCACCTCACAAGGCCTCTTTAGACTACTTTGATTTGCATAAATAAGAACAGGAATAAAACATTAAAATCAATATGAACTTCCGAAAGCTATATCTACAACAAGAAACAGATATCGAAATCGAAATGCAACCATCAAATTAAAATCCAAAATTGAAAAACAAAATAATACCCCCATAACTAAAAACCAAGAATCAAAACCCAAAAATCAAATATTTAAACCAAAAATTAAAACGAGGACCTATATTCAAAAATCAGATTCAAGGTACAAAAATCAATGTACAAAAATCAAATAAAAAATCAAATCAAAATCATATTCAGAAAACGAAAATACTAGTCAAAACCCCAATACTATTACAAGTCACATTATTTTTTTCAAATAAAAAATCATAATGTATAGCAGTAAATTGCAATCAAAATTAAAATACAGAAATCAGAATAGAAGAATCACAATCAAAATTAAAAAATCAATGTCTTAAAATAATATCAAAATTACAATTAAAATGAGAATCTGATGTCCAAAATCGAAGTCCAAAATGAAGTATCATAAAACCAAATCAAAAACTTCATATTAACATACAGAAATGAAAATTACAATCCAAAAAAATTGCAATTACTTAAATGAAAAATAAATTCAAAAACACAATCTAGGAATCTAACTCAGTACACAATTAACTATGCAAATAATGTTCAAATAACTTACTTGTCATATCTTCACAGATTCAGATAATATGGCGTTTTTCTGGAAATCCTAATTACCTGCGCTTAAATTCTTGAATTGTGTTGTGCTTTATTTTTTCCTCCTTGAAATTTAAGCGAAATATTTTTATATACAAACATAATGGAAGGGAAGATATTAAAATTCTCCCTCGTTCCTCCCCGGAAATTCGCCACTAATTTAAATCAATCGTACACAAATAGGCCGTGTTGCCGGACATTGGGTCATCCGGAAAGCTCCATTTGACAATGAAACGATTACATTTTTCTGTTCACCATTCCAACGACCTTGAACGAGGGTTTGAAGATCCGGAGGAATCCTTCCAGTGCCCGTGAGAGCAAAGTAACAAGACGGTTAACTAATGGTTTAACAATTATTGTGCTTAGTGGATCATTGTTTTATTTCCCGTATGCCTTCACGAGATGAGAAAGTTGTTAGGGAAGACGGAGAGTGATATTACCTACAAAAGAAAAATCGTATGTTTTATAGATTTGAGGTATGCGAAAACTAATAATTTAAACAATGACCATGACTTTGGACATATTTATGTGAAAGGGAAGAAAATGTTCACATGAATTTATTACGTAACGCATGTTGTTCCTTTTGTCTTTATATTGGTGAGAGATTTTTTCACGATAGGAAACTAAAAGAAATCAGTTTGACATATAATTTTTAAATTTAGGGTTACACACTTACGTAGTTTGTGTGGTAGTAAACTAATTCAGAGCGGATTTATTAACCTAATAATTTAATGGGCGCATAATTATATGCCAAACTCTCTGAAGAGGTTTAGAGCAGGTATAAGTATTCATCTTTCATTTTTATTTCATCCTTATGCATGATTCCTCGTCTTAAATTATCAGTATTACTTTTCAAGCTTTACTACGAAGGCCAATTTTAATTTCCTATGTGAAGTATGTGCCATTTGGAAACGGGTTATATTTAATGCTTAAATATTCACCTTTGGTCATTTTGCTCTCTCTCTTTTCATATTTCCAATCTACCTCATTATTTAATTAATCGCACTCTTATTTGGCGATCTTCGAATTCCAGATTCTCGGACTTCGTCCATTCTTCAATCAGGAGATGTTTACTGCCAGAAATGTTCCATTTCGAATATTGGACATGACGCTCAAGACTCATTTCTAAATGATCGCTTCATAACATTTCAATTCATCACCGTCAGGAACATGAATGCATCCAAAGGCGCGCTGGAGTAATGTTTTTAAAACAAAAGCTATTTGTTCGGTGCGTTGACCCATGTGGATCTTTTGCCCCCTTGGAGCTATAGTTAAACCACTTAGTTCTCAGTACGAACGTCCGAAGTTGGAATCCTCGCTACAGAATATAACTCTTTCACTAGGACCACGAAGAGTGTCCAGTCTCATCCATATCTCAGGTTGAGTCTGGGTGTTCCAATGCCATCATAAAAAAATGTTAAGATGACATCGAAATAAATTTGATATAAATATATCCACAAGACATACCGATATCAAAAAATAATTATATGAAATTTCTCGCTTGATTTATTACCGCTGATAATATGAACATTAACATGATATAATTTTGGCTAACAACTAGTAAATGATTATTAGCTTCAAGTGAATTGCTGCAACGCCTGCAGCATCAGTTGGCGAGAATTTATTTAATTATCCAGTTCGCCTATTGGAAAATACAGCTATATAACCAATCAAATATTCAACAAAGCGTTTGTCATTCACGTTCCCTTCTTCTGAAAGCAACAATATGAACTAATTAGTATGAATGATAGAAATTAAGCTATGGTTTTCGCTTCATTGAAATCAGTGTGCCAGCAAATAGCCTCAATTACGTCTAAACCAGGGAAGAAGGATGTGTTGCGGGAGCTGCAGCTTATGTCATTGGCAGGCGCCGATACTGGACAGTGCTAACCGCAGCCCATCGTTCAATTTAGCTGGGGTTACAATTTCAATGGGAACTGTTTACAGTCCCTGCACATGACCCCATTTCGATTCACATATCATGGTTGTATTAAGACGTATTTTATAATGTAAGTTGAGTAATATACAGTAGAAAAATATTTATAAATAGTAAATAATAACTGCTAATAATTAGCACAGTACTACTCATTTACATGCTGGTCATGTATGTAAAATACACGTTTGTTAAAGACTGAATGCTTTTCTGTGGACTATCACCTTTAGTTTTTAGTATTCCTGATGAAGTAAAAACACATTTTTAAGTTGCTAATTTTTTCCATATTAAAACCGAAATTTGCTACTTAATTGTCAGCTCTCAAAATATCTACCACAGTGGGTAAGATATTAAGGACCTGTGCCGACGAATTAAATAAAAACCTGTGCAGTGTGGATAATAATTGGAAGGTAAGCTTGAGTACAAGTAATTTTCTGACTTCAACATTCTGCGTCAGTTAAATACAGAAAAATATTTACCGTAAGAATGAAATGTATATTACCCTATTATAAACGGTCAGTATAATGATAATGAATCTCCAATTTGTAATTTACTCCCTGACATCGCAGTCTGGGAGATTATATTTTGTCTTAGATACCGTCCCAATTGGACAGGATCTAGTCCCGCCCATACGATAAAGAACAGAACGAATTTAAGGTGAGAAATTGAGTTTACGAAGCCCTGAAACCAAAACTGATAAGATTAATGGTTTTGATACTGCATTTTTTGTAATTCTAGATATGACAGGAATGTTGGATGACAAGTTCTGTACACTATTTGTCTGGAACTGTTGACCACCTCGACCAAAATTTCTTTCATATGTCAAAAAACTACAGAAGTGGCAGTAACATAATGTCTACTAAGGACTGGATCTCCTTCTGTTTATGTGGGTAGTAATAATTTATTATTTATTGTACTTCTAATAATAATAATAATAATAATAATAATAATAATAATAATAATAATAATAATATAATGATTAATTATTATTATTATCTCATTATGTCTCACTACTTACGTTTACGGTTTTTGGAGATGCCGAGTTGCCGAGTCACATCGGGGTTCTTTTTCGTGCCGGTAAATCCACTGACACGGGGCTGACGTATTCGAACACCTTCAAATATCACTGGACGTGCCAACTTGAGCCCTGAAGATCAGCGCTCTACCACCTGAACTACGAAGCCAAGCGGTGTTCAATTTCTAACGTCGTAAAAATCATAATTCCGCAATCTTCCTGGAATTAAAATCAGAAGCCTGCAAGGAGGTTTTGTAGAAGCCTGACATAGGTATTCGAACCTGCATAGTTTGTATTTTTTGAGCTAAGTTATCCACTTTAATTGGGAACTAAAAATCAGATACATTTGCATGAAGTGAGTCCGGTGAAGGCTGAAAAGGAAATACATTCACCATAGTCGTTGTCGATGCTGAAGTGCGATCAGCGAATTTCAATGATGTTAGAGTGCACTCCGCAGTTGAACAGTGGTTCACCAATCTTTGATATCTGCCAGGACTGAACGGAGTTTTTAATATATGGGTGCGCTGAATGACACTTTGCTTGTTTGAGGGAATTCAAATGAAGTTATCTATCTGACTTCTAAGAGTGTTTCGCTTACTGAAATAATGTTGCCGTTTTTATTGTTCTATTTGAGGCACCTGGTTCATTATTGTTTTCAGCTGTGAGTATTTAAGGTATGTTAAATCTATTTGAAGATCTAGGTGACCGTACTGCAGTTAATATTCGCGCTGGCCAGAGTTCTAAGTTAATATGGGTGGGTCATTAATTTAATCGAATCAGAAAGGACAATATGAAGTAAAGCAAATAAAAACCTAACAAGAAATAATAATGAAGGGCTTAATAAAGAGGTAGAGATAAAGCCAATGGCAGATGAAGGACGTCCGTAGGGAAGAGAAGGGTATGGAAGACTATACATTAAATTTTACGTGAAGGGTAGAAAGTGGTTCAGTCATCAAGTGTCAAGTCATCAACATGAAATCAAGAGAAATCGTTCATAATGTCATAGTTATAAAATAACTCGTTAATATATTATGTACAGTTTTTGTAGGAGTGGAGTAAGTGTTGTATGGATATTAAGTACTCTCTACGTATTACCAAAATAACTTCGATCTGTTAGACGAAAGTAAGTGGAGACTATGTATATTAAACAATGAATGATAATAATGGTAATAACTATAAAATTAGGTTACATATCCCGTACGTGAGTCGTGAACTGGTTTCCGCTGCTGTGTGTGTCTCTTGCTATCCATTGAAACTCTAGACCTAAGCTTTGTTCGGAGTTCAAATCAGCACAACAACAGCTCTACTTGCAAAAGTAATCGAAGCAATCGTAAACCATTTCATGAGTTACTTTATGACTAATAATAGAATTGCCTTCTTCGTGTTTAGATATGAGAGTTTGAAAATCGAAACGTGCCGTAAACCCTCTTTTCGGACACTTGGCTGACTGATCAATGTAATAGCTTTCAGTTCAGTGGGTCCTGAGTTCAGTTCACGATCAGATAGGGAATTTAAATCTTAAATAGTTAATTCCCTCGGCTCTAGAGCTGTGTGTGTGTGTGTGTATGTGTGTGTGTGTGTGTGTATGTGTGTGTGTGTGCTGTTCCCAACAACCCTGAAAATCATACACCACACAATGCTATTCTTAATCGCAAAAACACACCGAATACAGCAGCGCTGACCATTCAGTCAATGATCCGAAAAAATTGAATATGGGTTAAAGTAAGTAAAATAACAAATTATTATAAAAGTTAGTGTACCGGGAGGTACACCTTTACGCCGCACATTTAAATCTTGCGCCTAAAAGAACTCCTTTACTGGAGGAACCGTGAACTTGAACCTAGACCTACTTAAACCTTTACTCAGAAGATGTCACTACTGTAATTTGATGTAATTTTGTTATTGTGAAGTTTCATGTACTGTATGAAATTCTACGTGCTCTGTTTACCATTCATCAAGAAGTTTGGACATTTTTCAACAGAGGTCACTGCTAACAAACTATGATCATGCACCCTGGTGCGAAGTGGAAGAACTTTTGATTTGAAGAAGTTTTGAATTCATAAGTTTTTTTTACTATATTATGTTCATTCATTTTTGAGTTGGAAATATTGATCTTTTCTTTCCGCCAGTTTTGAATTCAACCAATCAAGAAAATCTGTAATTAATTTTCCGCCTATCACAGGCTTCTTTCCCGATTCTGAGTGTCACTTTTAAATTTAACCAATAAAACCCTGTGGGTGTGTCTTGATTATTCATGAAAGGTCTCGAACTTTCCTCGAGGGTTTATAAACTGCGGATTTCACGTCTCTTGGCCAATTGATCGTCATCTAACTTAGGGTGTGTGTCAAGCAGGAGGCGGGAGGCGCCTCTTTCATCAGTCAGCAGTACACCGACAAAGTAATGGCCAATTAACATCTTTATTTCATGCTAGCTCCGCAGTTTAACCCGAGGGAGAGGTCCGAAACATTAACTATGTAACCTACATTCTGAAAATGTAATTTCTGCAGGCTTATGTAATAACTGCATAATATCTTTAACTGTAAATCGGGGATAGAGTGTGATGTACCCTCTCGAGCTCCCCTTCATTGTGGTCTGAGGTGACTACGTTTTGTAACTGATTTTCTTCCCTTCCGTAATGTCTTAACTTCTTTCTCATACGAATCACTTCCATAGTTTGGGAATAGCCCCTGTTTCATCGGCCTAGTGCCCCTTAGGTTTTAAGAATTCATATCTAGGAGTGCAAGTTCACGCCTCCATTCAATTTGTGTTTCGGGCCATTTACTAACCTGTTCTTTTCCGCTACGGCCCAATAGGTTGGGTACTAGATACCCCTATTTCAAATTTTGTAAGTTGTGCCTTGATGGCAAGTGATTGTAGATTCCTGATATCGCCTTGAATAGGCTTGAAAAACTGAGAGCACGTAGCTCTTTTCATGTGTTGTAAAAGTGCCTCTGGTAGGCTTAACATTGCTATTTTGAGAGCAAATGCTCCATGTATTAGGGGATTTCTGCCCTTTAGTAAATTTTTACCCCTCTGTAAAGTTTGAGCTAGGAGCTCCAGAAATTGTAAGACTAGGGGCTTGAAGCCGAATGGTGTTAAAGTTTTGAAATCTTGGACTTTTTCTAAGTCTTGTACCTGAACTGTCATTGTTATCTCACTAAGTGAAAAGCTGTTACGTTTGTTGTTTTTCAAAATATAACCTTCATTTAAATTTTTAAATTCTTCTCTTGGCATTGTAGTTAGACCCATTCACCCCGGCACCTTCTTTCACCTCTTCTGCTCCACGGGCAACCCCCGTAACAGTTAGTATTACTATTATTGTTATCATTAGTAGTAGTAGTAGTAAAGTAGCGATAAACGACAAACCGAAAACGCCACAGAGGTAGGCGGTTGTACAATTTGCATACAGTAAGTTTGATAACGGTATAGAAATAGTAAAATTCGTTTCTACAATTTTTATTACTTTCACAAAGGTTTTAAGTTGTCGAGAGATTTAAATTTGCTACTCCAGACTGAAGCGAGTAATACGTACTGTTTTATCGTTACCATTGAAGTCTTCAGTGAGCATGTTGAATATTTGATAGCTACCACGATGACATGAAGCTTGATTTCAGTCGTCACAATGGTGGTATATGCACCGTAGTTTAAGGAATTTCCACTTTTAGTTGAATACTTCACATCTATATTAGTCATTGTTACTTCAACCTATCAACTGGATCCATTCACAGGAAAGCTAGTTGATAAAAATAATGGTTTACTTTCGGAAAAGAGATTAATTTTTTGCTCAGAATACTGCAGTTTTACACCCGGCAGGATCGCGCAATTGATGTATCCACATATTCAGAAATAAATGCTCGTCGGATATTTACCATTGTGCACGCGTTGGTATTCCTCAAATTAGAATCAATTTCCTACGAGGACAACCGACGGAAAGCTACTATGTTGAGTTGTACACTTCTATGGCCGGCAGTAGCCTTGGAAAGGAGTAAATATTTTAACGTGACGGGGCTGGTAAATAAAGACACAACTGGTGGCGCCCAAATTATTTGGCTACGATTTACCAATTATTTATACAATACACAGACACACCAGGGCCACAACTTACACTGCACACTATTACACCAGTTTGTGCTCTCTGTTACCTATAGTCTAAAGCAGCTCCTCAATTATACTGGTTGCACACTTTCACAGCCACGTAACTCACAGCTTGCGCAAAACACAGCCTCACAATCCTGTATCGTACACCGTCCGTACACTCACAATAGACTTCGTTCACTGTCTCTTGCCTTCCTCTCTGACGTTGTACTTGAGCCACAAACGTCAACTCCAAAGCAGCTGGACACGAGAACCAACTCCACGACTTTACAGGACAGCTACAGCCTTGAGTCCACGGAGAGAACAGTTGCACTGGGCCAGTGACCACTCGCACGCAGCACGGAATCTCACCTCAAGGACTACTGTGTTTAATCAATGCTGTCAACTGAGTTTCTACTTACACTGCTTTAGTAAACTCTGGAATGTGTGATTTTGATTATTACTCCAAATTTCCAAGCATGGCAGAACTTTCTATTTTTAAATTAACGGAAAAATGCCAGCAGTTTTCGGTAGTGTGAAAATAATCAGGATCATATCATAAGAGATGTCATTACAGATCGAAAATAAATAGTGGGCGAGGAAGAGTTCAATAGCTGCAGTCGCTAAGTGCGACCAGTATCCAGTATTCGGGAGAAAGTGGGTTCGAACCGTACTGTCGGCAGCCCTGAAGATGATTTTCCATAATTTCCCATTTTCACACCAGGAAAATGCTGGGGCTGTACCTTAATTAAGGCCACGGCCGCTTCCTTCCCATTCCTAGGCCTTTCCTAGCCCATCGTCGCCATAAGACCTATCTGTGTCGGTGCTACGTAAAGCAATTAGCAAACAAAAGTCATGTTTATCAAACAGTGAATGTCTATTTTACGAAGATAAACAGGACCTTATTCGGTTATTTTTACGAATTGACGGACTGTGAGGTATCTGGAAAATAAACTCACAAATGTGAAGGTTAGGGATGATGGCGACATGGTTATTGTAAGTGATTGGAGTTCTGATGTAAGTAATAATTCTAACTGTGAATTTAACTATTTAGCTCCTGTAAGTGAATGTCTGTCTCCATATCCGAACTTCTTAACTGCCTAACAATAAGAACATTTCTTGAATGCATACCGGTGGTTAGTTATTGAAGATCAGAAAATTTATTATGAGGTATGTTCCAATGGATTGGAAAATGGTTTCGGGGTTGAAAAAGGAAGCATGGCTCTATTTTTCAAAAGAAATGGGTGAACACTAACATTATATGTCATGGGGTTACGAAATAAGAACAGCAACATCACTGAAAGAAGACAATATTTTATCCAAATTAGTGCCACATGCATATTCTCCTTCACTCTTCAATACCACTCATTTTCATCCGGATACGACCACGCTTATTTACTGACTATGTAAATAAAATTCCAATCAGGGGATAAATTGCAGCACCTCGGTCAGTCTAAACTTTGACAATATTTATAGGAACGTTTGATATATTGCACTTATTATTATTATTATTATTATTATTATTATTATTATTATTATTATTATTATTATTATTATTATTTCTACTATTATTATTAGTAGTATTAGTACTGGCAGTAGTATTCATTACATAAATATATGGTGGGTAATATAATTTCGTGTGGCTATTTCTAGCAGAGTGCAGCCCTTGTAAGGCAGACCCTCCGGTGAGGGTGGGCATATGGTGGGTGATACCATGAGTTAAATGCCACGGACATGGTTGAATTTCGATGACTAAGCCGAGCGATAACTCTCTACGGTACCATCTACTTTGAAATGCGATCCAAACGCTCCCATTGTACATTGAAACTAAGCACACTGTGGCAGAAATGTTTAAACATTTTTGTGAAGTCACTGAAATAGTGTCGCTGATATCACTCGGCATCATTACTGTTCTGAGTATACGTTGTACAAATTGAGGACAGCTTGGGTCTAAATTCATGGGATTTCCACTTATAAGGTAGGATAATTCCTTCAAAATTCATTTTAACACAGGCAGAGTTAGGGCGACTCTGAAATTAAAAAGTAAAAGGACTATAAAGTGACTAATACGGTCTTAATTAACGTACACTTCCATAATTCGTCTCGGGTGAAAATGAAAAAATATGGAAGACTGCCTTCAAGTTTGTTGACCGTTGGGCTCAAACTCGCTATAGCCCAATGGAGGAAAACATCTTCTCGACATTATCTCAACAACTGACTCAGTGCCTGGCCTATGTTGCGTGTTATTGTAACCTTCCGCTTATGCACAATCCAATATCCAATTTTGGGTTATTACGACTTCAAATTATGAATACTGCAAGATATGTATATTATAATTATGAAATTACTAATAAACCTGGGGTTAAGAGCCGATATCTGCTCCATTTATTGATCGTTGTGAATCAGTCGGTTTTCATTTAAAATTGAGAACAGCCACAGCATATTTACGGACAATGTAAATAACATTCCAACCAGGGGATAAATTCCAGCACCTCGGCGTGTCTAAACATTGACAATATTTATAAGAAAGTTAAAAACATTGCAATTATTATTATTATTATTATTATTATTATTATTATTATTATTATTATTATTATTATTATTATTATTATTATTATTATCATTCAGTACCTAAATATATGGTTGGTGATGCCATGAGTTAAATGCCACGGACATGGTTAAATTTTGATGACTAAGACGAGCGATAACTCTTTACGGTACTGTCTTCTTTGAAATGTGATGCAAACGCTCTCATTGTACACTGAAACTAAACACACTGTGTCAGAAATGTTTAAATTTTTTTTGTGAAGTTACTGAAATGGTGGGGCTGATATGACTGGTTTAGGCAATGTGACACTAGGCATCATTACTGTTACCTAACATAAGTACCTAATGGAACACATGCGAGTGGGGTGGTTTTAGATCCTTCATCACTCGCAATTGACGGCATCAGTATATTGTGGTTCCAGTAATTAATCAGACAATCCTTTGTTTTCATTGCACTCCATCATTAAATTAAAGCACATTATTATTACTTTATTTTACGTACTTTGATTTCTGTGCTACTTTGTTGTATTACACATTAGAGTTGTGGTGTACTTAATATTCCACTAATAAAGTGTTTTTAATTATTATATTGAAATTAATGAATGAAAACATACAACCTGCTTTCCAGTCAGTGACCGGGTCAGGGATGGAATGAATGAAGCCCCCATCTTGCGGCGAGGATAGGAATTGTGCCGGCTGCCGAAGCCTGTAGCACTCTTCTGGGGCAATGAATAATGACTGACAGATGAAATGAAATTATAGTGGAGAGTGTTGCTGAAAAAAAATGTTGACATGGAAAACCGGAGTACCCGGAGAAAAACCTGCCCCGCCTCCGCATTGCCCAGCAAAATTCTCACGGTGAGTGACCGGGATTTGAACGACGGAACTCAGTGGTGAGAGGCCGACGCGCTGCCGCCTGAGCCACGGAGGGCTTGATTATTACCATCTTACATCTAATACTTTGTTACAAGGAAAGACAGTTAAGTTCTCGCGTCATACATGCCACAGCCATGCTCTGCAAGTACGGCACATTGTTTTGGTTCGGTGGCTATTCCTTAAGCTACAATTTAAGCACCCACACCACAGTTTAACAAGTCAGTATGAGACACACGATTCGCACTCACGCTGCAGTCACTCCTTTGCACTGTACTCACTGAGTGTCCACTCACAGATTTGTGATGGGCCATTCAATATATTTCACTGATTTGATTCATTTAATTCCGTTCACATTACTGAATCGACACAGTGATTCGATTCACGGCACAATAGACACCGTTCCTCTAGCATCTGTGTAGTGTGTACTGATAAGACTGCAACAACAGTCCATGCTTGCTGCTGCCATCTGGTCTTCATTCTATGAACTGCTTTCCTATGTGCTATCTAGCTTTCAGATTCAGGTTTCTCCTGCAGCCACTTCTTCGCATCAAGTTTTGATGTTACAAAGCTTTCCCCACCACAGTGACAACCCTGTTATATAAGTATATAGAAGTAGGTGGATAAATATCTGTACACACAATCATTAATAATCTGCGTTTAGAGCTGTAGCCCGGGTGAAAGTTTCCTATCAATTGTTTGCCTAGTCATTTCTGAAATGATTTCAAAGAACATTGAAATTTCATTGTATTCACGGTAAATACATAATACGAAACAAATAAGTTAAAAGATGAAATTCAGGAAAAAATAGGTACTATACATGCTTATTTATAATACAGAACAAAACTTACAAAATTAATAATAATAATAATAATAATAATAATAATAATAAACTAACAGAACTCAAATTTTATACATTCACTTGTCGTTTTCCACGGTTCTCAGAAGTAAAAACTCCATTGACTGTACAGAATTAGAGGTATAAATGAACGTATTCCCAATAACTAGCCAATATATTAATATAACACAAATAAGTTAAAATACATGAAAAAGTACCTAACTGGTATGTAGAACCTCCTTATATTAAGACACAGTACAAAAATTACATAATAATAATAATAATAATAATAATAATAATAATAATAATAATAATAATAATAATAATCGACACAAATCAACTTTTCTACACAGACTTGTGATTTTTCACTGGTCTCAGAAAGTAACAACTCCACTAAATATAGAAAATTGCATTTAACAATATTTGTGTTTAGAATAAGTGTCCTGACTGACTGACTGACTGACTGACTGACTGACTGACTGACTGACTGACTGACTGACTGACTGACTGACTGACTGACTGACTGATTGACTGACTGACTAACTGATTCATTATCGCCGAGCCAAAACTACTGGACATTAAAAAATGAAATTTTCGAGTTACATTTATATTACAGTGTAGGTGCTCATTAAATAAGGATTCTTGGAAATTCCATCGATAACAGGATACAACAGAGGGTGATTTCTAAAAATGAGCTTATCTGTATCTCAAAAACTTAACAGTTTAAAGACTGAAAATTGCTATTTGGAATCTCCTTTAAAAAGAAATACGTGTTTTTTGTATTCGGAAAATCCACTTAAAGAGGGTAAACCCTAGTGACAGAGGGGTTGAATCCTTTTTACGAGGATACTTATACCTCAAAATGTGAAGATGTTACAGACGTTAAAATATATATATGGAATTTCCTGGGAATTTTCTGGAATTACCAGGGAATGTGCCACCTGGTCAACTGCCCTAAATGCAGATCAGTAGTGACTGATTGAATAAAAATAAAGGAACACATTTTTCTTGTAATAATATAAAACTAATGTTAAAAAGGAAATGCATGTAAAATTACCTCTACGGTATATCTATATTTCCTTATTAAGTTACAGTACAAGAATTACGTACTGATCAATAATAATAATAATAATAATAATAATAATAATAATAATAATAATAATAATAATAATAATAATAATAGCTGACATAACTCAAATTTTATACACTAACTTAAGATTTTTCCACACTTTTCAGAATGTCAAAACTCTGTTAGATGTAAAATACCTGATTTCACAATAAGTAGGCTACATATTAAATACTAGCATTTGTACCCGTTCCTCGCACGGGAATTTGCAGTGGATTACATGTTACCTTCAGTAATTTATGCGAAGTCAAATGGCTCTATTCACACGTTTAATGCGACATGTTAAATTGATATTTTCGTTCGAAAAGCGCGTGGCAGTAGCGTGAAATATGAAGAAGCTGAACAAAATCGAGAGAGAATGATGACGATTTCCGAATTTATTGCAGGGTACAGTTCCTGGTCCGAAGTTGTGCGAAGTTCTCCATGGTTCTAAGGTTGCATATTGTACCTCCGATCACTGGCGTGATACCTCCATTTAATATCTGTCCTATCAAAAGAGTAAAATGGTCCTTTAGTTTTTCCCGTTGCCCACCTTGAAGTGACATGCACAACATGTCACACAGGAATTTGAAAAAATCCCCAAATTTTCGTAATCATTTGCATTATTATCCGTCGTACGATAAATACGTACATGGCATAAAAGAACGGTGATATCATACTTAAAAGTTTGTTGTATAGGCTACAGTTGTTTGATAGACCTAATGTTAATATTTGAGAATAATCTTCCTCTAAATTTATTTATTTATTTGATAATACGAAGGTACACAGGTTGAGCCCAGTTACTTAAGTTCCTTCATGACACATGGGATTTAAACTTGAAATACGTTACAAAAAGAAATAATAACAATAATAACATGAAGAAAGAAAAGATGAAGACTAATAAGCAAAACACAATTTAAAATTATTACTGCAAATGAAAAATATATAAATACTAGCGAATGTACCCGTGCTTCGCTACGGTATTCTACATTGTATTCGAATATCGAAGTAAATAGTGTGCATGCAGTAAATAAGACTGTTTTAAAATGCATGTCTCTTAGCGTTATCCGAGAAAGAGCATGGGGAGGTCCCCGTACGTTATTTCCAATGTAAAGTGTTTGTTACGGATTTGTGATATAACGGCAGGCTCACTTGCCAACTGCCATTCACAATCGAGTTGGGAAGTTTACATTATAATTGCAGGCCCCATTGCCTACTACGCGGACAGAATCGATTTGGGGAGTTTTCGTTAAAATGGCAGCCCCCTTTCCTACTTCCAGACAGATTAGAGTTGAGGAGTTTTTATTATAATGGTAGGCAATTACCGTACAATCACTCGAAATTGAGTTGTGCAGTTATCATTATAATGTCAGGCCCATTTTCCTACTGCCAGCCAGCTTACTGCCAGTCACACCAAGTTGGTGAGTTTCCATCAAAATAGCAGGCCACTATGCCTAATGCCAGTCACATTTTAGATGAGGACATTTCTTTATAATGGTGGGCACCCTTGCCTACTGCCAAACACAATCGGGTAGGAGAGTTTTACACAAAACTGCATGCTCTCTTGCCTGCTGCAAGTCAAATCGAGAAGTGAACTATTCATTACAATTGTAGGCCTTCCTTACTAATGACACTTACACAAGAGTTGGAGAAGGAACCCCTTCCTACTGCCAGTCAAAGTCGGTGTGGGGATTACTGATTACAATAGCAGACCCACCCTTTCTCGATCGCTACAAATCGACATCAGTGAATATATATAGATCGACATACGAAAGTATATGCGTGTTTACAATATTGAAGACCTTCATTTACAGATTAACTGCTACTAAACCCTACGTCATATCGACAAAGGATTATACCATACGACACGCCGGATTTAGTGGCCTAAATGGCTGGTCCTATGATATGTCGTCTATTCTTGGGTCAGATTGAGTTAGAAACGTGGAACAGGGTAAAGTTTTTGTAAGATTATCTCACATTACATTACTTTTCGGATAATTATGTGACAGCTACGTACATAGCATTTGGCTCATGTATGGCTACTGGGTGGGCCAATTTTCGTGAAGAGTTTGATGATTCTGTACTTCGTATAAGTAATTGAAAGTATGAATTATGCATGTGAAAATTCCAAATTGACTTAACATCGATTAATAGAGAAGCAAACGTAAAAGGATACAGATACGGCAAAAAGTCATAAGACCAAGGTTGTAGATCATTTCAAATTGAACGGAGATTGTGCAATCCGTTATGTGATAGGAATTTCCGAAGGTGTGCACAATCATTAAAATTGCCTGCATATTTCGATATTCTTCGGGGATAAAAAGTGAAAAATTTAATGATCTTGGTAGTTTTCCGTTCATTACAGGCTAAAACGTATAATTTAGTCAAATTTCAATTATCTTCTTTTTCTTCTGGCAGGTTATGCCGCAATCTGGATTTTGGGCGAGGAGGGGAAAAATGAGGACTTTCAGGAAACTAAACCAAAAAATTATGCAGATGGTCATTATTACCCCTTAAACGGAAAGCTGTACGAAAATTTCGCCAAAATAGTCAGTGTAGAGGCACATTTATATAGATAAGGAATCTGCTCCATGTAAAAAACCTTTTGGGCTATGTCCGCTGGACTTAACCTGCAAAACTGACCATATCTCCCTTATCCTGACGAAAAAATGCACATGAAAAAAAGGTTTAGAGGTGGAAATCCATCACGTTTTGTTCGATTCCCTGTCAGGTTGGTTTTGTTCTGTATATATTGTGGAATAGTTAAATCACAATTTCGGTTCCCTATAAACCGCCAGTCCATTCCGGAACATGAAATGTTATTGACCTTTAAAACCTACCTTTGGACAGGTGGATGCTAAATATAAATTTTGGTTCGAATGTCTTCAGTAGTTTTCAAGTTGTAAGGAATACGCTTTACACGCACCCGCTCGTGAGTCAAGTCCGATGGAACTTGTACAGAAAAACGGTCCGTTAATGATATCTCCCTTATTAATCCTCGTATCGAAATGATGCACATGAGAAAAAAGGTTTAGAAATTAATTCCTACCAAGGTAGGTAGATTTCCATTAAGTTTGATTGTGTATATATTGTGGAAGTGCAAAATCACTGTTTCGGTTTCGTATAAACCCCCAGTCAGTTCAGGGATTTAGAAACAATATTTGCCCTAAAACCTATCAAGGACAGGTGTATTCTAAATACGAATCTTGGTGGAAATACATCCAGTAGTTTCTAGCACTCGCGTACATACGGCGTAATTAAGGAAGAAAATAATGCAGTTAAGAAAGTTGAAACTAATAGAAAATGGATTATAACTGAGGACAGCCGGATAACGACAAATATGTAAATGCCAAGTGAATGTATTGGAAAATCAAATGACCCTCAATAAATTATGCTAGTGTGAGTTATGGATATAATAAAGCGGTAACAGAGGAGAAATTTAGGTCCAGTGATTCTTAGGTAAACAAATAATAAGATGACTAATGGTGTTATTACTTAATCTATTCGAGGGTGGTTATAACCTCCAACGATATTCGGCCAATATCCCGCAGATGGCCTGATTGACGCCTCTCTTGCCATCTACCCAAGGAACAACCACGAATTTAAAAGCATGATGAGGAAAATGGCAATACGTTACTTCCCTATTGGCATGCAGTCAGAGACGTTACCATGGTAACCTGTAGGTTCATTGTCGGTCTGTCGGTCACTAAATGCAGAGCATGATACCAGCAGAAAATTGTAAATTCCTCCGTTATGTGAAGAGTAAGGTAAATTATGAACGTAACGAAAGTTGTTTATAATGAAGAGACGTTTCACGTACGGTAAACGAAGTTTACAGAAAATCAACCATTCTGGTTTTCCTATAAACACCCCGTCTATTCAATGATTTTAAAATGAAATGCATATCGGAACTTTCCTCGGGATGAGTATACTCTAAATGTGAAGTTTGGTTGAGATCTATGCAGCCGTTTCGACGTGATGGTGGAACAGACAAACAGACAGACAAACAGACAAACAAACAGACACGAAACGTAAAAACAAGTGATTCGGTCTTGAGTTGACCTAAAACGGATAAATATCTGAAAAATTGGCAAAACAAAAGAAATTACAGACAGCGGACCCCCTACAATTTTATTTATATAGATAGGCTATACATCAGCCATAGAAAATTACTGAACAAGTAAAAAAAAAGTACACCTACAAAAGTACTTAAGAGTACCTAGAATTTCAACAAAAAGGAATTTAACCCGGGATCACTCGCGCATCGGCAAGTCACGCGATCACTCGCGTTGTTAGGTGGAACCTAACATCTGTATTTATCTTATAAAATCATTAATTTCGTATGTTATTTTAATGATTTTATTTCATATTGATAATTTTAACATGTATGATTTTTATTGAATACGACATACAGTTAAACATTATACTTATTTCAAATGAAATAGCACCAACTGATAAAAGTAGCCTATAAGCGTATCAGCTTACTTACTAAATCACTAATACAATTTGGAATATTAATGAAGTCTACAGTATATTCGTTCACAGTCTACAAGATGGAGTACTTTATCCTATGGCATTGATGTTATTTTCAGCATCTTTACACATGCAACACATAATAATTCCAAGGAAAACTCATGTGATCAACGTAATTTTCATTTAACAACCAGCTAATAATTTGCTGACTTTGACTTACACTGATATTGACGGTTATAGTAATCAATCAAATTGTAGAATATCACACATACGTGATCACTCGCGCTGTTAGGTCTCCCCTAACGCTACTCACTGGTTACACACACACGACCGCTCGCGCTGTGAGATAACAACTAACACAACGCGTGACGCGCTCTTTCCCCCACTCTTTCCTCCCCTCCAAAATATCACAGCTACTACACAAATACATCATGGCGTGCTCAAAGACCGAGTGAGGCATTTTCAAATTGCCATAGATTCAAAGCTAAGGATAAACTAATTGTAGCAAAATATGTAAAAATGTTAGATTTAACCTCATAGCGCGAGTAATCGAGGGTTTATAATGATTATGATTTAGTAAAAATAGCCTCTATTTGATTATTGAACAACCCAGCGCCAGCAAATAAATCAGCTTGTGCACCAGTTGAATTACAAGCCGATAATATTTTAACTAGTGATGAATTCGAGTGATGGACGCTTCTAACCTTGGGATGTGAAATAGTACTTCCTGTCGTGAAGTTATTTGTGGTACATGAAAGGGGATGCAAGTAAGTAATTTTTGACAGTCAATTTTTCCATTCGAAATTTTCCTCAATATCTGTAACGAAATTAATGTCCTTCTGTTTTTCAAAGACATGAAATTGAACAAATTTCTTAAATACTAGGTTGAAATGTCAAATGGACAAAATACTTTGAAAGTTTTATGATACAAATATCTTAGAAATGCATTTTGTACAGCCTCAATATGACGTGTTCGGTCTTTATATAGGGGGTACCAGATTACCGATGAATATTCTAACTTGCTCGTACTAAATGTGTATACAACTTAACAACTACTTACGGTTGAGTAAATAATTGCGCATTTCTAATAATAAAACCAAGCATCTTTTTAGATAGACTCATTACTTATGCAATATGGCCATAAAAGTTAATTTGATGTCGGAAATAATTCCTGAATCATGAATAGATGTTACAATTTCAAGTGCCGTTTCACCAATATGATACGTCGGATTTATATAATCCTATTCCTTTTTCCTGGTAAATACCAGAACTTGACATTTCTTAATATTTAGGAATAATTTTTTGCTATCACAACATATTTTAATATTATTAATATCTTGTTGCAAATCATTCACGTCACTGCATTCATATATGGTCTTATAAAATTTTACGTTGTCAGCAATCAACAAACAATCAGATTAAAGAATCATTCCATGCAAATCATTAACCATAATTAGAAACAGAAGATGCCCGAGATTGGACCCTTGTGGCACACCACAGGAACTAACAAGATTATGTGAAATGTCACTTTTGAATCAAACAGATTGCTGCTTATACTTATCAATAAGAACTTAACAGTTAAAGTAATGGTTTATAGACTCCAAACTAATGCAGCTTTGTCCACCTTATCACAGGCATTTTCTGTATCCACGTATATTACATCGGTTCTTCTATTAGTGTCTAATGCATTGTGATTCTTTTGAGCAAAACCCAATAGGTTAGTAATTGGAGATTTGCCGGGGATAAATCACTGCTGACATTGTGATAGCTCTACCTTAATATGGTTGTAAAACCTAAAATACCGAGCTCGATAGCTGCTGTCGCTTAAACGCGGCCAGTATCCAGTATTCGGTATATAGTGGGTTCGAACCCCACTGTCGGCTGCACTGAAGATGGTTTTCCGTGGTTTCCAATTTTCATACAAGGCAAATGCTGGTGATATTACTTAATTAAGGCCACGGCTATTCCCTCCCACTCCTAGGCCTTTCCTGTCCCATCGTCGCCATAAGACCTATCTGTCTCGGTGCGACGTAAAGCAAATAACAAAAAAAGAGAGTTTGCTATCATCTCCGAGTTCGCTCCCCTTAGGATTGGAGTAATTTTTGCCATTTCCCAATTTTCCGGAAGCAAGATGTCTTTAAAGAAAGACTGAACATGAAAGATAATTGAGCAACCAGTATGTCAGCACAGCCCTTGATTATCATGGTGGAATGCCATGCCATCAGGTCCACTAGATTTCTTAGGTTTTAAATCCTTATTAATAACTGTTCTTACGTCATCTACCGTTATGTGGGTGATGTTCAATTTATCGACCCTGGGAAGAACAGAAACTTCATTCAAAGAGAAATGTTCCGCGTTATAAGTAAAATCCTTGTTGACATACACCAAACCCGTCTGCAATGATTCCAGGTGTATAACAATTTTCAACCAGTAGAAATGAATTGTCGCATGAACGTGATTCCCGCCTACTTTTAACATACGTCCAAAACTGACTAATATTAGTCTATTCTTAACTCCGTTTTCTAAATTATGAATTTAAACAGCATAAGCCACATGTAATTTCATTTTCAGTTCGGACGGAATCTGTCTAAATCTCTTATCGTAATATTACGAAAATTTCATCTTGATAGCACATTCCTTCTTTATTTTTATGGATTGAATAATATCACGTGTAAACCAAACTGGATATTTTTATTTTCGAATGACATTCTGCTTTAGAACGCAGTTTTCGAAACATTTGTACTTTCGTATAAAAGAAATCAACAGCATGATCAATATTTTTTAAGGAATACAATAAACTCCAGCCGAAGTCTCGTGTGTTACAATACAGCCGTAAAAACAGCCTTTCTAAAGTTATAATATTCACGATTTATTCTTGGAGGCAATGGAACCTTTTTAATCGGTGGTAAAACTAAACAAAGTGCAGGGTGATGTAAGTCTTCAGGTACCAACGTGAATTCGTCATGCTTGAGTTCAACTTTAATATTACATAATACTAAATCTAAAGTCCTGAAAGTATAATTTTGAATATTGTTACGTGATGTTAATCCAAGGTATGAGATGAAATGAAACAGACGACGAATGGTCATTGAAACTTCATTAAAGTTACAACTGGCATAAATAACTTCAGGTATTTTGAAATCACCGACAATAAGGCAGTCAGATTTTGTAAGGCACTGCATGTTTTCAACGTAACTGAAGTATCCTTCATATACAGAAATTCTAGAAAACGGATTAATGTACATTGCATTTATGAATACCTTACGATTATGACCCTGAATGTAAAGAGTTATTGACTCACACCGTTTGCACCCCCTTTTTGACAGCTACTAAAACTCCACCACCTCTAGTCTTCCCAGATAAAAACAGATCCCTGTCATTTCTGAACACTACATAGCGATCATCGCAGAACTCACTATCCATGATATCCTGACCCAAAAAACTCTCTGTCAGTACAATGACATCATAATCACTACATATAAGGTTTAGGAGATTATAAAATACTAGAAAAAAGAAGCAAATATGTATGCACATAATGTCAAAGGAAAACTCCATGTGATTACCATGACATCATATGCACCTCATAACAGAATGCTGAGTGAGTAGAATTCAAATACGTAGTTTCGTTTCAATAAGTCCAGCAGTTTTCCACTATTAGGAATATATAAACAGATACCACATGGACAGACAGACAGACTGACAGACTGACAGACAGACTGACAGACAGACAGGCAGATAGACACACTAACACCAAAGGGAAAAGTTCTACCTCTGTTTCCTCCGTGTTCGGATACATTACGTAAGGGTAATTTTAAAATAGAGATAAATATGATGCATACTCTGATTTTCTCCTGTTATGGATGGAACAAGTAACTGTACGTCTACCAGGGTGTCCATCACTGGCAGCAAGGCATGAAGCCCGAAGAAAATAGCAACTTCATCGTTTATTTGAAGAGTAAGCTCAATTATGTACATAATAACAATTGTTTAAAATGAAGGGGTATTTCACGGATTTTACATATATAGTCAATAGTGTAACAGAAAACTGAAAAACATCTTCTGGTCTACCTATGACTCCCAGTCTATTCAGTGATTTTTAAATGGTAAGAATATTGAAACGTGCCCCTGGATTAGTAGACTATCGATATGAAGTTTGGCCGAGCTATAACCAACAGTTTAAAAGAAAAATAATTTCTTCTGGTCTTCGTGTAAACACCCAGCCTATTTAGTGATTTCTAAGCGATATGCATATTGGAATCTGCTCCTGGATGAATAGACACTGAATATGAAGTTCGGTCGAGATATAATCAGTAGTGTAAGAGAAAATGAAAAAATATTCTGGTCTTCGTATAAACCCCCAGTATATTCAGTAAATGTTAAATGATATGCATATCGAGACCTGCTCCTGGATGAGTAGACTCTAAATTTGAAGTTTCGATATGCATATCGAGACCTGCTCCTGGATGAGTAGACTCTAAATATGAAGTTTGGTGGAGATATAATCAGTAGTGTAAGAGGAAATGGGAAAATCTCTTCTGGTCTTGGTATAAACCCCTAGTCTACACAGAGATTTTTAAATGATATTCATATCGAAACCTGAGCTTGGATGAGTAGACTCTAAATATGAAGTTTGGTCGAGATATTATCAACAGTGTAAGAGAAGAAAATAAATATTCTCTTCTTGTCTTCGAATGAACACAAAGTCTATTAAGCGAATTTTAAGTGATGTGCATATCGGGACCTGCTCCTGGATGTGTAGACTCTAAATGTGAAGATCGGTGGAGATATTATCAATAGTGCGAGAGAAAATGAATGATAACTCTCCTGCTCTTCATATAAAACCCCAGTCTGTTCAGTGATTTTTAAATGATATGCATATCAAAACCTGCTCCTGCATAAGTAGATTCGAAATATGAAGTGTGGTCAAGATCAATTCAGCAGTTTACTCGTGATGGTGCAACAAACAAACAAACAAACAAACAAACAAACAAACAAACAAACAAACAAACAAACAAACAAACAAACAAACAAACAAACAAACAAACAAACAAACAAACAAACAAACAAACAAACAAACAAACACGACAAATAGACACGAAAGCTAAAAGCTACTGATACAATCTTGAATTGACCTAAAACGGATAAGTATGCCAACATTTGGCAAAATAAATTACATTAAAGACAACGAATACCCTAGAATTTCATTTATAAGAATATAAACCAAATAAGTTGCTTTCGTCGCACTGACACAGGTAGTTCTTTTGGCGACGATGAGATAGGAAAGGGCTTGAAGTGGGAAATAAGCAGCCGGATCCTTAATTAAAGTTCAGCACCCGCATTCGCCTGGTGTGAAAATAGGAAACCACGAAAAAACATCTTAATGGCTTCCGACGGTAGTTTTCGAACCCGCCATTCCCCTAATGTAAGCTCATAGCTACGCGACCCTAACAACATGTCCGACTCGTTCGGTCATCATTAAAAATATGTCTTTTTCTATCAACAGTGGATTTTTAAGTCGTCATATTTTTAGAGGTTACACGAGATGTACAGATGCCCTCTGGTTTTCTGATTCAGCATCTTTTTATTTAAGCTATTGAGTCAGTTGGTTTACTTACTCACTATCCATGTATACCGGTGATCACGTGATTCGATTATTGAAGTGCAGTGATGTGACTTACGAACTGAAAGAATCCTGAGCGATTCTTCCCAATATAAAACAGACAATTTCGAGTGGTCATGATTAATAGCCACAGGAACATAGGGTACGATAGAGAGTTGAGTTGAATTAATTGTCGAATGTCAAGTAACTTATAATTCTGATGTATTATACTAATAAATAAAATAACCTAATATCCTACCTTTTTACTAGGTAGGCACGTTGGAATTATATTTTGACTACCTTTTTAACACTGCAAATAAATCCGTCTGTTATATAAACCTCCCTGCAAGAAGGGGACGGTGAATTCACAAGGTTATTTGTTTGAAATGAGCTGAGAGCTAGAGTCCGTTATTGTGTAATATTCTTTCATTGTGCCATGGTTCTGTGTGTTTCGTTGCAGCGGTAGTTCGGCCTCCCGCCAATGTACAGTGTACCGATATTGAATCGTGTGTGTATTGTATATTGTATCTCTCTGAACCGTGATTTCGCCACTCAGCACTCTCTGCTGTGAATATGTTGAATCGTCTGCCGTGAGAATGTCGTTGATGTGAATCGATTCGCTCGGACACTTGAATGAATCGATAAACTGACTCGAATCATACACTCAGTAGCCAATACTCTCACAGATTTCCATCGACTCTGTAGTACGCTGATCCACTATTCGGCGGTACATACCTCTCAGCACTGCCCCCCTGACACTTTTCACTCTCGCGATCGCTGGCAGTCGCTCGTTGTCTGAGCTCAAACTGAACTGAACACTCTCGCACGTGTCCACCGCCTGTATATAAGGAGACCGAACTTTCGCGTTCCATCGGGCACATAGAACCCCGTGGAAAACTATGGTAATGGAAGTGTCTCGGTTCGTGCTTCTTGTAGTTTTCACACTGTAAGGGCTGTGGCTGAGTAGAGAGCAATGCCTGCCCATCTCTTCCTCGATGGGTTGTCTCGTAGTGGCGCGAGGACGGGGAGAGCATTCGGTTTTTCGCATACTCTGGGGCCAGCCGGACTTGCACCACCCAGGCTTGATCCATTAAAATGGCGTCACGCAGGACTTCTATACCACTTCATCACCCTCATGAAGACTAATAGTCCTGAGGTGCTCCATTATACGACGCCAGGTGATCCATGTGGACAGCCATCATCTTCCCCCAAGGAGACCGCCGGACCATGCAGGCGATGTCGTTGATCCTGGTGGCGATGCTATACGGACCTTTCCATGGTGACTGGATCTCCGAGGACTTCCCCTTTATCTTCACTTGACAGTACGTCCAAATTTGGTCGCCTTCTTTAAAACCCGCAGAGTTCGCCAGCATGTTATAGCGAGTTTCCATCCTGTCGCTGGCTGCACTCAGATGTTGTCGGGAATATTCATGGATGTTGTTCAGCTGGTCCATCAACTCCCACACATAGTTGCTGGCTGCTCCTGGTCCGCTGCCGATACAACCTTTTTATCGCATAGCAGGCGCAGCTGCCTTCCGATGACGAAGTTCGCCCGTATCTTTCCCGTTGTCTCGTGTGTGGACGCTTGATCGACCACCATGAAGAAGGGTACTTTCTAATCCCAGTTCCCCTGGTGCAAAAATCCACTTGCCTGAGATGCTTTACGACGGATTTTAAAACGCCCCACTATGGCATCCCACTGACGGTAGAGAGGCGCAGTACCAGTTTTCTGCAGTCTCAAGCGTAGAATCTCTTGCATTAGCCTTGATTCGATATTCCTGCCTTGGTTGCTGTGCAGTTCCAACGGTACACCGAAGTGGCAGAATAAGGTGAAGTAGTCCATGGCCAGGAATAGGTAAAAGTTCCCGGCGTCGAATTCGAGGAATGGTCCAGCTAAATCAATGGCGAGCTCTTCCAAAGGTGCTCCAATGTTGTACTGCATCATTTGGCCCCTACACCTCGTACGTAGGAATCGGCTCGCCGCAGAGGTGTGACACTACTGGTACATCCTCTCGACTACGTTCCTCAGGTGCACCCGGCAATAATTCTGTCGGGCACGGTCTAGCGTCTTATTTACTCCCAGGTGTCCGGCAGGGGTGCCTGTATGCAACTTGGTCAGCACTTCTTTTCTCAATCTCGTGGGAATTATCTGCAGCGATATCTGCTTCCTTCCGTCGGTAGAATCCCACACGTGGGTAAGCACTCCGTCATTAACCTTGAGATACGACCACTGGCCCCAGTACGGTTTTTACTTGGAATGCATTCCGCGATATCCCTCCCTTCCGGCCGCTTCCCCAGCTCGACTTCCTGTAGGATTTGCCAGATGTCGTCGTCCTTCAGCTGCTCCTTCTTCAGGGCTGTTCAATCCCATCCTTTAGCGGTGGCTACCCTCACGGCCCGGACGTCCACGGTGCCCGCCTCTCTCTCCACTATCTGGCAGTATGAACCGTTCTCAAGGCAAGATTTTCTGGACAGAGCGTCGTCGGTGTTGCAGTGTTTCTTTCCTTGTCGGTGCTCGGCGGTGAAATCGTACTCCTGAGGGCGTGGTTACCAGAAGACGGTTTGTCCTTCCAGGCTTCAGAAGCATAGGAGCCAGGTTAGCGCGGAGTGGCCGGTGCGCAGATGGAAGGTCTGCCCATACAGATACTTGTAAGAGCGTCCCCATGATGTCCAGCAACTCCAGATGCATCACGCAGTAATTTCGCTCAGCTATTGACAACGTCTTCCTGAAGTAGGTGATCACCTTTTTCAGGCCGTCCTGCACCTGAGACCGCAGCCCACCAATTCTCACAACGCTGGTGTCTGTATCTACAATGAACTTCTCGCCACGCTTGAGATATCCCAGGATTGGTGCCTTACAAAGGTATTCCTTCTCTGTACGGAAGACAGCCTCCGTCTCAAGACCCGCTCCCACCTAGTGGAATGGAATGGAATCAAACCGAACAGGATTTGCATAGAGATAGCGATCACCAGGTGTCGAATCGAATCGAACCGAACGGAGCATGATTCCCTGCCAAGGATATTTTTTGACTAGCGGAGCGGAATGGAACACAATTGTCAAGATTCGTGTAACTCTGTAGACGGTTGGTCGATATCTTTCAGACGACCATTTGGCGGCAAGTATGTATCAGCTTCAGGTGGAAAGTCAGCTGTTTTTTGGATACGGTCGGGAACGTTCTGTTTTGTGAGAGTTTATTCATCGTATTAATACTAGACACGTAAAAAAATATCAGTTTAGTTCAAAAATATAATTTAATTTAATATAATTGCACCTGAGACCGCAGCCCACCAATTCTCACAACGCTGGTGTCTGTATCTACAATGAACTTCTCGCCACGCTTGAGATATCCCAGGATTGGTGCCTTACAAAGGTATTCCTTCTCTGTACGGAAGACAGCCTCCGTCTCAAGACCCGCTCCCACCTAGTGGAATGGAATGGAATCAAACCGAACAGAATTTGCATAGAGATAGCGATCACCAGGTGTCGAATCGAATCGAACCGAACGGAGCATGATTCCCTGCCAAGGATATTTTTTGACTAGCGGAGCGGAATGGAACACAATTGTCAAGATTCGTGTAACTCTGTAGACGGTTGGTCGATATCTTTCAGACGACCATTTGGCGGCAAGTATGTATCAGCTTCAGGTGGAAAGTCAGCTGTTTTTTGGATACGGTCGGGAACGTTCTGTTTTGTGAGAGTTTATTCATCGTATTAATACTAGACACGTAAAAAATATCAGTTTAGTTCAAAAATATAATTTCCTGTACAACAAGACCCACGAGCATTACTACAAGAGAACTTAAAAAATAATGCATAGGAGGAAATAAGCAAGGCCATAAAAATCAAACTTATTAGAATATTCACTTTCGTGGTAGGATGTTGACTTGATTACAAAATCATGTTATGTTGGAGTCCACATATAGTATGTCATTACGATAATTGACATCACATTTTACATGGGATATATCTTTAAGTGTTTGTTATGTTTAAAGTGAACAATTTCGTAAGTGGCATTTCCTAGGTTTCAAACTGTCGTATACGTGTTCCTAACAAACAATACTGCATACGAAACGGGTTTACTTTGGAAAATACAGTAAATACACTTCACAGTATTTAATTAATGTTACCGAGAGAAATGGCCGTGAGGTTAGGGTTGGGCAGCTGTGAGCTTGCATTCGGGAGATAGTGAGTTCGAACCATACTCTCGGCAGCCCTGAGGATGATTTTTTTTTTTGGTTTCCCATTTTCACAAAAGGCAAATGCCAGGGCTAATCTTTCCCACTCCCAGCCCTTTCCAGTCCCATCGACAGACGTATCTGTGTCGGTACGAGGTAAAGCAAATTGTAAGAAATGAAAACGTTGAGGCTACCTCCATTAATGATGTCATCCTCCCACGGGACGCAATCTACTGCATTAAAATATTTTTAAAGATGATCACGTACTCCCATTGCATGTGAGATAGCATTTTCTCCTATAAAATTGAACTTTCTTTATTAAATTCTACTTATGAAATAATTGTTGAAATTGCAACACAGTAACTCTGAAGTACCGTCGAGACTTAGCGTCATCGCGCAATAAATATTCCAATAAGTTTGAATACTCTCCTTTCGGCTCTCTTGTTAATTTCATGCATCCAGAATCTTCTCCGTTTTCTCGAAATTTTCTGCCTCATCGTACCTTCTATCACACCGTCTATTGGATGCCTGAAGTTTCCCGAAGAATCCCGTTCGATTCTCTTCCACTAGATGTGAGCGATCGAGTAAATATTTCGGCTGTTCGGTTTTATTCGATTCCATTAGGTAGGAGCGAGCCTTTACTTGATCATTAGAAAGGCCGCCTCCCCTCGATGAGCCGTGTTGGCTTTGAGATGTCCGTACAGATGCTTACAAACCTGCGGTAGTACGTGCAAAGGCCAAGGAAACTCTTGAGGTCCCGCTTGTCATTTTTCAAGTCCCTGACGGCTCCCAACTTCTCCGGATCCGTGGCTCAACCTTCCGATGTCATGATGTAGTCCAGGCAGTTCACCTCCTTCCGGAACATTTTCCAGGGTTTAGCTTCAGGTGAGCCCCTCGGAGTCTCTAGAACACTCTCCACAAGTTCTCAATATGCTCGTTGAACTTGCGTCGAACGGTAATGATATCGTCCACATACACGAGGAAACCGTCGCGAGTTAGCCCCCGCAGTAGACTCCATCAGTCGCTCGAAGGTCGCCGGAACATTGCAGAGGACGAAGGTTATCACGTTAAACTGGTACAGCCCTTGGCTGGTTGAGAGCGCCGTCTTTGTCTTCCGGCAATTGCCAGTACCCAGATTTTAGGTATAAGGTCGAAAAATCCTGTGCTCCAGATAACATGTCCAGGGTATCATTTATCCGGGGTACTGGAAAAGAGTCCTTGACGTCGTTCAGCTCACGGTAATCGACGTAAAAGTGGAGCTCATCGTTCTTTTTCTGCAACAGGACAACTGGCGATGACCATAGGCTATTCGACTCCTCGAAGACTCCCGCGCTTCATGTCACTCAGCATCTGGTCGATATCCACCTTCTTAGCCAGGGGTACTCTGCGGGATGGCTGCGGTATTGGGGTGCCGTCGTCGGTTTTAATGCGATGGTACACCCTATCCGTCCTTGCGAATGCGCCTCAGGTAGAAATAAAGATGTCCCGGAACTCATGAATTATTTCCTTAACCTCCGCGACCTGCTCCGTCTCCAAATGCCTCCGGGCCTCGGATATGATCTACCGGAGCCTCGCGGGCTTAGCTGTTCCACACATTGTGAAAATTACTGCAGTGTCTCGTAAGCGCGCTGGATCCTCTTCCTGAGCTGGTCTCGGTAAGCGGCTGCCAGCTGGTGGTCACCGTATCGCACGTCGAGCGCTAACAGATTTTTCTCGTACGTGGTACCCGGCTGGAGGCTGTATAACACCTCCGCTGCTTGTGCATGAAGTACGGCGATTAGGTATACGGCCCCCTCCTCCGATGTCCAACCGTTGTGCCCGTAGACGGTCTCAAATTGGGTCCGGAACATCCTCCAGGAAGTGCTGGTGGGCCTAGCAGGAGTATCCATGGCCGTCACTCTCGTGCGCAGGGCACACATTTCCTCCTTTAGGTCTCGAACTCTTGACCCTACTACCTGCAGTAGTTCTTTAAACTGTTTCTCTACCAGTTCCTAAACGTCCTGCATAATGCCACTCTTTAATTTTGTTTCGAAAGAACGTGCCTCCTGTTCTAGCTTAACCTGTCGCTGTTTTAGTTTAAACCGTCCTTCCTTTACTTGATTCAGATTTAATTTCGCACTTAATTTCTTGCGGATTTAATTTGAGTCCACTTATTTCTGATTAGAGTTCACTCGTGATCTTACTTTCGAATTGATCCTGAGTAGATTTCAGTTCGCTTTCGAGTTCCTGTTGGTTAGACATGGCTTAAATTTCAAATCGGTCGCTGAACTTATTGAGAATAGCCTGCAGCTGTTCGTTATCCATTTTGCTATTTACTTGAAATTACTGGCTACGAAACTACGGCCACCAGTCGATACCGATTCTGACACCAGTTGTAATGTACCAGTTTATCCCACTAGTTTATCACACTTATTCATCCCAATTCTGACACTAGTTGTACAGGGGGTGGCGGGATAGTGGATAAGTAAATGCTCGACTGGTAGCTTCTGCACATAGATATGTTAATCCTAATAACAACTTTCGGGGCCGATGACCTTACATGTAAGGCCCCTTTAAACAACAAGCATCATCATCATCATCCATAACCACTTTCACACATAAATACATTTACACTCGTTACCAGTCTCTTTTTCTCTCTTAGTTCTCGCTGCCCAATCACACTAGCGTCACAGTCTAATACTTACAGGCTAGAACAGTTATGTTACACAGTGCACTTACACATGCAATATACATTATCACTTGTACTCTAGGGCACTTCAGGCATAAGCTTGCCGTACACATTAAGCGGCCTCCTGTTTACAATTTAAGTGGGCAGACCACAGTCTAACAAGTCCGTATGAGACACAATTTCGCACTCGCACTGTAGTCACTCTTCTGCACTCTAATCCGTCGTTTTCCACTCGCAGATCTCCGTCAACTCTGAAGCGCGCGGATGCACAATTCGGCTGTACATATCTATCAGCACTGTCTCGCTGGCATTCTTCACCGTCACGATCGCTGACAACCGCTCATTGACTGAGCTCAAACTGAACTGAACTCTCTCGCACTTGTCCGCCGCCTTTATATAAGGGGACCGACACTTCGAGATCCATCGGGCACATAGATCACCGTGGGAACCTCTGGAAATGAAAGGGTCTCCGTTCATGTTTCTCGTAGTTCTCACACTGTCAGGGCGATGAATGTGCAGGCAGCAATACCAGTCCACCTCGTAGTGGAGCGCGTAACTCGGCGATTCGCTCACCGTGGGGCCAGGCTAATTTTCCCCACCCAGGCCTGATCCCTTAAAATGGTGTCGCGGAGGCCTCCTATACCACAATATGTTTCACCAAATACGCCCAGAATTGTTACCGTAACATCCACGGCCCATCTCATCATGTAGGCTCGTGTGCCCGGAACAGAATTTCTCATCAATCCACAATAAGATCACAGTTTGAGGAGTATTGCTGCACAGTGATCTAGTCTGAACTTTTAAATCAGTTATTTATATTTAATTAGTAAATTGTCCTGATCCATAGCTAAATGTTTATCATGTTGGCTCGGTCAGAAGTTGAAACTTTCATTCCTCTGGTTTGAGAGCTGGGCGTTTGTGCAGTCTTCAACATTAGAAATCATCTTAGGTATGTCCATGTTAATAGATGCGCAGGTCGACTATAGGGAGTGCACCAGGCCTCTCCGTATGCTATACAAAAATTATTATTATTATTATTATTATTATTATTATTATTATTATTATTATTATTATTATTATTATTATTATTATTATTATTGAACTTATGTACCGATCACTTTCTCAGCAAATAACTGCAGCTCAGTCTATTAACATTTTTCTGAATGAGTCCCTTTCTACGCCAGTATATTGCGTGGAGATCATCCAGGTATGCCAACATTATACCATTTCCGAATAGTGCTCATTATTTACCAAACAAATATAACATGCCATAATGTTGTTTTCTCACCTTACCACTAGAGATTTCTGAAGGTCTTGTACGGAAAAGTTTGACTGGCTATACAGTAATGTTGTCAATTCTACTGAACTACATCACTCAGTCCTTGAAGTACAGTGGTAATGAATGCAGGCAGGGTGAATTTTCACTTCTATGCAAGTGTGAAGAGTTCAGTTGAGGTATATTTCAGACATTTAATATACAACTAATTTCAGTTTAATACAACTTTAATAACTATATATCAGTTGTTCAATGTTTAACTTCGAGAAAATTTTCTCCGTGTTTACACCAAGTAACAATTCGTCATTAAATTCAAAACGAGGAGATCGATAATGAGCAGAAAAAGTAATCGAAGAAGGCACATCTTATTATAGAAGAAGGCCGTATATATCAGGTGCTCGATTTAAATAAATCCCCGGAAACCTATCTCTCAGCAACCCAGTAAGTGGGGATCGGCTGTTGAGTACACAACGGGCTGAGTGCAGGATAAGAAAGTGAATCTCTTCTATTTTGAAGATCGTGCTTCTACGAAGTGCAGGTGCTGTGTTATGTAAACCGTAACAAGTTTGAGTCCAAAAGCACGAAAAAAATAAACACTTAACTTGTGGGAGGGTGGTCAGATTGTACCGTATAACTTACGACTCACGAAAACTTCTATATCCTTAATGTATTGTAGTCTAGGTATGCAAAGCGACTTTCACATGTTCGTATTAACGTTGTCGCAATTTCCTTCTCCGTATATTTATATTTTATCTTTTCCTCCATGCATAGCGGTTTTTTTCGTAAGATCTCATATACAAAGCGCAATATAGAGCCATTCATATGCATGCTGTCATAATGTGAAGGGGATTGAAAATTCACGAAATAGATAATTCAAGTCATGGGCTATAATATTGGCTTTATTTCTGATATTCGTGAGGCTACGAGCCAGTCAGTTGAAGGAAAAGTTTAGGCACGGCATTCGAATTTACTAATTAGGCAATTTGACTTTTGTTCATTAACTACAAATAATTTATGAATATTTATATTTATGAAGGTGTGCTATTCTTTAATTATGTGAGTGCATGAAGTGATAAATAATTAACACATACTCATACGTACCATATATTTAATTTTCCTTCATTGTTAAGAAAACTAGGAGGAGTAGTTTTTACTCTAATTTGGTCATCACGTGCATCAAGTAGTTAGGTTCGTTTTAAAATCACCTTACCACGCACGAAATGGTTTATTTTCCATAAGTGGTCACTGAGGAGAAATGGCTCCTGTTAAGTCAATTCTTCACTTAGGCTCTCCAGAGTCGTTCCTATGTTCCACTACTTATGTATGAAGCTGTACACGAGCTGCAAACGGCAGCAGTGAGGCAGGAATTTGTCGCGTAACATTACCACATCAAAGAGTTGCAACTTACTTCAGTCAGAACCAATCTGAATAGAACTTAGGGCGTGAGGGAGACAGGAGGAGGCAGTGTGCCAACTTCTCAAAGCCCTCTCGTTGAAGAGCTTCCGATTGTCGCGTACGGTTTCAGGCCAGAGTAGGCTTCCCAAGCGGTGACACAAGCAGGAGAAGACAACTGCTAGACTGTTCAAGATTGCTGGAACTTTGGTAACAAACACGTTCACTGTTTAAAAAATCTGTCTATTTATGTTCTGTAGATTTTGGTTTTATTGAAATATATTGCTGCAACATTTAAACAACGCGTTTGAACTAGAATCTTAGTGAAATAAACAGAACTTCCTGTTAACTGTTCAGCCAACTTGGCACCTTTATAACTAGAAAATAAGATAGCCATTAAGACGGGGAGCAACCGTGGCTCTCACCTCACCAACACCAATTCAGAAGAAAAATATCTACTGACACCAGACAGACGAGTTTGAGAATTCTGAAATGTCATCGGACTGAGCAGGGATTTAACCCGCCACGTTGAGATCAGAAGGCTAGATTATAATATCCTGAATATGTCACGAAATTAACAAATATGACGTCGACGAAATGCATCTTCGTTTCGATAGGAAGATACCTGAGGCTTGTCAAGTGAAATTCAATCGAAGGATGCACGTGACAAAACATACCTAACTGTAAAAACGGATGGTATTTTAATTATGAAAACTTATCGTGAATTTTGGAGGATTATCTATATTTACATATCCTTCCAGTCGTCATGCGAATACTTTAAACAGTATGCGACAGAACAATGATACATGATTGCAATATGCAATCTAACTGCATCCGAACCGCATGCGTTCAGAACGTGTACTCTGGCGTGTCACGCCGTCCTCTAGATTACCAAACATGCAGATGAACACCGGGTGCCGCAAGAACACGAAACGTGGGTGTATCTTCTCTCGTATTTCAGCAACATATCGTCGCTGCCGGGACAAAACCTCCTATGTGAAATAGTTTAGCTTAGAACTTTGGCCGGTAAGGTTCTGTCATCTAAGGTGCAATATTGTGTGAATATGGTCAAGGCATTCTCGCTCTTCATAATGTATGTTCTGCGGGTCAGTACATCTCCAAAAAAATTATCACATAGGAGGTTTTGTCCCGGCAACGACGATATCTTGTTTGGTCATCTAACTGGAAAACAGATTCTTTCGATGTGGCCGAAATTTCAATAGGAAAAGAAGGTTGTATATATTCGCTAACGTGCCTTAGTTAATTTGTTTCCACGTGATTCTGTTTCCAGGAATGAAATTACACTACCAACCTTTGAAATCGTTGCTTTATAGTTTTCAGGTAAATCAGTTGTTATTTTCCTACGTGCATCCACATATGTTCGGTTCACTGTTTTATCAGAATATAGATTTTTCTATTCCGCTTTCTTCTAACGTGTGGAGACGAACGGGTGGCTGACCACTTCGGAGTATATTTCCTTCTGTCATGATGTAAATAGATATTTGGAGGTAATACTTTACAACAACCAATTATTCTCCAACAACGCTGTTAATTTATTGCTGCAACTCCTTGTAGTGAGCTTAAGGAATCTTGTTTCACAGGCACGGATACTTATCATGTGAAGACTGGCTGATAACGTACGAAGTTGTGTTTTTCAAATACTGCCATTCATTGTGACTAGAATCGGAAAAGAACCGACAATTAATCTGGATTTGAAGTGGAAACCCATGGTCACCAATTCAGTCCTTAAAACAGATTTTCAAATACGGGAAAACTTAGAGATCAAACCGGGACCAAACAGACAGGAAACATCTGGATTGCAGCGGTTGACCTTCGTACCTTAAAATGGTATTTGAATAAGAATTATCAGATTAACTTTTCTATGAATCCATATATTATTGCGACAAACAGAGAAAATAATATTTTAGGGAAAATCTAACATCCCTCCAATTGCTACCCATCGTAATGGAAGCAAATGTCAGAAGTGTATCCTAAAACTACAGTAGGTACCAGTTGAGGTACTTACGAATGTATCTCAAATTGAAGGGACAAAGTTAAACGGGAGAACTTAAAATTAATTTAATATTTCAGAGTCTTCTTGCCTTCAGCTAACGAAATTAGCCGCCTAACGCGATTCATATTGCACGGAATTAAGCCTGATAACAAGGGCCCGGATTTTTGTGACATGTCACCATTTTTTTCCTTGCGGTCTGTTTTACGTCGCACCGACACGGATAGGTCTTATGGCGACGAAAGGATAGAAGAGAACATGGAGTGGGAAGGAAGCGGCCGAGGCCTAAATTAAGTTACAGCCCCAATATTTGCCTGGCATAAAAATGAAAAACCAAGGAAAACCAACTTCACGGCTCCCGTCGGTGGGTTTCGAACCCAGTATCTCCAGAATGCAAGCTCACATTTGCGCGCCCTTAACCGGACGGCAAACGCACTCGGTATTACGTCTTTTAACTGGTGCATTATACATATTGCTCATTTATACATAAATACTGATCATGGACCCCTGATTTCAGAAATGCATATTAATTTTCATTTTCTCGTCATTTTTTGCCATTCTTAAATTTCAGTTTTTTTCAGTTTTCTCATTATTTTGTCATTTTCAGCAGTTTTTACATTGACTGTCTATATATACGCTACATTGAATGGCACATGTACTGCACTGTAATTACTCACTAGCTGCATGTACATCACTGATATGTACAACTTCAATAAACAATTGACTAGCCCTGAATGATGCGCACACTTTTTTATGAACTCATAGGGTAAACAGTGACAAAAATATAATAATCTGAATTGGAAAGTCATAGAGCCTCTTTGACCTGGTATGTTTAATGGACTCTGTTTACCTTTGATAAGACATGTTGTCCACGCGGAAAACTTACCAGCCAAAACCTTATATAATTATATAAAATAAGGCTTTTGTCTGTACATTTGAAAAGAATGGTATTTCTGTATCGGTCACGTCCACAGTAATAAGGATATGCACTTTTTACTTTTCCGTAATTCCTGTCTGTCTGTCTGTCTGTCTGTCTGTCTGTCTGTCTGTCTGTCTGTCTGTCTGTCTGTCTGTCTGTCTGTCTGTCTGTCTGTCTGTCTGTCTGTCTGTCTGTCTGTCTGTCTGTCTGTCTGTCGGTATGAATAAGCATCAAGAGGAAACGGCTGAAGATAAATTAATGAAAATCGGTATGTAAAGTTGGGGGATGAGCCACTGCAATCTAGGCTATAAATAATTTTATTCACGACTAGCAAGATACCCGTGCTTCGCTACGGTATTATACTGAAATTTATAATTGAATGCTTATTGCTTTAAATATATAATCCGCCGAAATTCTCTATCTGACTCGTTTTCTGCGAGAATCCACCAATATTCCCGATCTGACTCGTTTTCTATTATGTTACAGCACGTTTCCTCCCATTTTTAAATCTTCCTTTCCAGCAATCGATTTTGTACTTCCAGGGTTAGGCTCAGGTACTGTATTCCTCCCGGTCAGTTGGGTCCGTAAATCTTTGCCATCTTTTCCTATAATATTTTTATTATGGATAAAATCCTTCAGGAGATCTGGCGTGCTGTCATATTGGGTGCCTTGGCGGCACTGAACCCGCGGCCGGACTGCATTCTTAGTCATTACCCGTCCAGGAGCCGTTTCCAGCGCGGTCCGCAGATTTGACGACGGTCCGGAATATTATTATTATTATCATTATTATTATTATTATTATTATTATGTGTTACTGGAATGGCTGATGACGGAAAAAACCGGAGTGTCCGGAGAAAAACCTGTCCCGCCTCCGTTTTGTCCAGCACGAATGCCACATGGAGTGACCGGGATTTCAACCACGGAACCCAGCCGTGAGAGGCCGGCGTGCTGCCGCCTGAGCAACGGAGGATCCTTATAAGTACATTAATAACAGTAAAATCAATTGGTCTCACCTCCTTCTAAACCCCACCGCCGTTAAGTTTATTTACCGCCACCCCCCCCCCCAAAAAAAAATTAAAAGAATGCTTGTTTCTTTATGTTTAAAGGAGATTCCGATCACCAATGTTCACGTCTATTACCTTCAGTTTTGAGATATAAGTATCCCCATAAAAAAAATTTCTTTTTTTCACTTCATTTCACAATAATCCCCCCCCCTAAGTGAATTTTCCCGCAAAAAATACTTGTTTCTTTAATAGTAAAGGATCTTCTAAATACCAATTATCACGACTCTAACTTCTTCAGTTTTTGACTTATGTGTCCTCATGAAAGGAATTCAACTCCTTTACACTCCCGCCCTCCAAGATGGTTTCCCCCACCAAAACACGTTTTTCTTTGTTTTTAAAGGTGATCCAAATACGAATTTTCACGTCTGTAACAACTTTAGTTTTTATTAGATGTATGTATTCTCATACAATTAAGTCAATTATTTTTTCAATTCTTTCACCCCCACCCCCCTTCATTGGATTTTCCGAGAATACGTGTTTCTTTACTTTTAAAGCATATTGCAAAAATTAAATTTCACGTCTGTAACATCTTCATTTTGGAGATATCAGTAGTCTAATTAAAAGAATTCATCACCATTTTCAGTCACTTTTAGCCCCCCACCCTCCACCCGAGGGTGGTATTTCCGAAAACTAAAAATACACTTTTCTTTATGTTTAATAGACATAAAAAATACCATTTTTCACTTCTGTAACATGTTAAGTTTTTTTAGATATACTGTAAAAATTCTCATTTTAAAATTTCACCCCTTTTGAGTTCCCTTTAAGTGGAGTTTCCAAAAACAAATCACCTATATTTGTTTACATTTACAGGAGATTTACACCCACGTTTTACGTCTGTAACATTTTACGTTTCCAAGATATTCTGTAGATATAGTCTTTCAAAAAATTCACCCCAATTTGTCACTCCTGTTTAACCGCCATTAATTGGCTTTTCCAAAAACTAAGAAATACGTGTTTCTTAATTTTTAAAGGAGATCCCATATGCGAATTATCAATTCTGTAATATCTTTCGTTTCTGAGATATGTGTATCCTCATTAAAGGCATTCAACCCATTTTTCACCCTTTTACACCCCTCCTATTAGGATTTACAGGAAACATAAAAAATACGTGTTCCTTTATTTTTAGAGGAGATTCCAACTACCAATTTTTACATCTGTGAATTTTAAAGTTTTAAGATGTAGACACACTCATTTTAAAAATAATCACCCCCCCCTTTTCACCCCCCCCGCCAATATTTGGATTTTCCGAAAACGAAAATGTACGTGTGTTTCTTTACTTTTAAAGTAGATCCAAAATACCAATTTTCAGGTCTGTAATATCTTCAGGTTCTGAAATATAAGTAGCCTCATGAAAGGCATTCAACCCATTATTCACCCTTTTACACCCTTCCTATTGGGATTTTCCGAAAACAAAAGAATACTTTTTTCTTTATTTTTAATGGAGATTCTAAATACCAATTTTTACATCTATAACCTTTAAAAGTTTTGAGATATAGATTCACTCATTTTAAAACATTACCCCCCTTTTCACCCCCCCTTAATTGCGTTTTCCAGAAACCAAAAAGTACGTGTTTCTTTATTTTTACAGGAGATCCCAAACACCAATTTTCAGGTCTATAATGTCTTCAGTTTCTGAGATATAAGCAGCCTCATTAAAGGCATTCAACCCCTTCTTCACCCCTTTTCACTCCTCCTATTGCGTTTTTCCGAAAACAAAAAATACGTGTTTCTTTATTTTTAATGAAGATTCTAAATACCAATTTGTACATCTGCAAACTTTAAAAGTTCAGAGAATTAGATTCACTCATTTTAGAAATTCACCCCCTTTTCACCCTCCCATTAATTGGATGTTCCAAAAACAAAAAAATACGTGTTTCTTTATTTTTAAAAGAGATCAAAAGTACCAATTTTCAGGTCTGTAATATCTTCAGTTTCTGAGATATTTGTACCGGTATCCTGATTAAAGGCATTCAACCCCTTTTTCCCCCTTTTTTACCCCTCCTATTAGGATTTTCTGAAAACCAAAAAATACGTGTTTCCTTATTTTTAAAGAATATTCTAAATACCAATTTTTACATCTATACACTTTTAAAGTTTTGAGATATAGATACACACATTTTAAAATTTCACCCCGCTTTTTATCCCCTTAGCGACGTAATATCCAAAAATCCTCTCTTAGCGAGCACCTACATCTTAATATGAATATATCCCCAAAATTTCATTTCTTTATGTCCAGTAGTTTTGGCTCGGCGGTGATGAATCCGTCAGTCAGTCAGTCAGTCAGTCAGTCAGTCAGTCAGGACAAGTTATTTTATATATATAGATGAGTGAAATGGTAGTTTAGGGGAAGGCCTGAAATTTAATTCTCAAATAATTATATTATTAGTGGTCCTATCGACAAATAGGTACTACATAACTAAAATCATATAGAACTAAATTTCCAAACATTTATGATGTATACATTTTTACCGTACAGGCTATGGTAACACAGATATGCATGAATTTGAATTTTTGTTGATAAGTCCATATCAAGGACGAGCCACGAGAAAATGGGTTAACAGGATTTAATGTAAATCGTTATATAGAGTCGCGGAATGCGTAAATACAGTCTGAGCTATAAACAATTTTATTCATCCTGGATAAAATGGTAGTTTAGGGGAAGGCACCTAAAATGTAATTTTTAATTACTTACGTTATTGGACCTATCGAAAAGTACTACATGACAAGAGTTATAGAGAATACCATTTCCGACCATTCATGTTTTATTCAGTTTAACCGTAGCGATTGTAAGAGTGGTATTTCAGAAAACTAAATGTGAAGGCCTACAATATCGAAAGCGCATAACATTGATCAACAATAACATTACATTGACCATTGTTTGTTGTGATGTACTTTGTTTTAAGCTCCGTACCGAGTATAACAGCCTGACTGAATATTGGCGGGAAATAGCAGGGGAGTTAGAAAACATTCTTCTTTAGCATGCCATTCCTCTGATTCATACATTTTTTGATACTGCTGGTGCGAAACACACTGGTTCATAATAGTATTCCAGCTATTTGATCCCTACTCTGACGCGCTGTTTCGAATGAGCAGTGTGCATACTTACGGCAGAGGCTCATTAAGTAGTAGTAGTAGTAGTAGTAGTAGTAGTAGTAGTAGTAGTAGTAGTAGTAGTAGTAGTAGTAGTAGTAGTAGTAGTAGTATGACCTGGTCTACAATAACAATTTAGGCCTATTCCAAATTATAGCACCACAATTCACTAAATAACTAACAATGCAACCCAGAAAGAGCCGTTTCTTTAGAATAACTTCTTCCTCTTCACTTTTATTAAATTCTACATTCATTTTATTCCAAACTAGCTGATGTATCCGTGCTTCGCTACGGAATACTACATTTTATTCTAGGTTAGGTAGTGTACACGTTGTGAGTAAGATTGTAATGAATTGCATAGCTCTTAACGTTACCCAAGAAACCCGACAGGGAAGTCACCAAACGTCTTTCTTTATGTGAAGACTGGGTTAGGGAATCTTCATTGTAATGATAGGCCCTCTTGCCTACCATTAGTCACAATCAAGTTGGGGAATGTTCATTATAATGGCAGGCTCTCACGCTCCACCTGCCATTTTACATCCTCAGAAACACTGCATTGGTGGTTTTCCCAACTGAAATGTCGCGATTAAAAGCAATGCTATCATATGAAATACTCGATCATATGAAAAACCGCACATTTTCCCACTTTTAACGAACAGTAGTACAATGCCGATCTAACAGTCCAAAGTTCCAGTGCTGGAATGACCAGGCTGCAGACAGCCGTGAGTATGCACACTGCTCATTCAAAACAGCGCGTCAAAGTAGGGATGAAATGGCTGGAATACTATTATGAACCAGTGTGTTTCGCACCAGCATTATCAGAAAATGTATGAACCAGAGGAATGACATGCTAAAGAAGAAAGTTTCCTAACTACCCAGCTATTTCCCGCCAATATTCAGTCAGGCTGTTATACTCGGTACGCACCATGAAACAAAGAACATCACAACAAACAATGGTCAATGTAATGTTATGCGCTTTCGATATTGTAGGCCTTCGCATTAAGTTTTCTGAAATAGGCTACCACTCTTACAGTCGCTACGGTTAAACTGAATAAAACATGAATGATCGGAAATGGTATTCTCTATAACTCTTGTCATGTAGTACTTTTCGGTAGGTCCAATAACGTAAGTATTTAAAAATTACATTTTAGGCGCCTTCCCCTAAACTACCATTTTATCCAGGATGAATAAAATTGTTTATAGCTCAGACTGTATTTACGCATTCCCCGACTCTATATAACGATTTACATTAAATCCTGTTAACCCATTTTCTCGTGGCTCGTCCTTGATATGGACTTATCAACAAAAATTCAAATTCATGCATATCTGTGTTATCATAGCCTGTACGGTAAAAATGTATACATCATAAATGTTTGGAAATTTAGTTCTATATGACTTTAGTTATGTAGTACCTATTTGTCGATAGGACCACTAATAATATAATTATTTGAGAATTACATTTCAGGCCTTCCCATAAACTACCATTTCACTCATCGTGAATAAAATGATTTATAGCCTAGATTGCAGTGGCTCATCCCCCAACTTTACATACCGATTTTCATTAATTTATCTTCAGCCGTTTCCTCTTGGTGCTTATTCATACCGACCGACAGACAGACAGACAGACAGACAGACAGGAATTTTGTATATATGTGTAGATTAGCAGTGAAAATTTGCCTCCAAGTCAGACAGATTTCCCCCCGCCAGTGTAGTGAATTGAGATTTTCCAACTCATCATGTACTCCTACGAAACAGAGAGTAAAGGGACATATTTTTCCCCCAGGACTCGCCAGTCTTCGCCCCCCTCCCACTTCCCCACCACCCCCGAAAATGAAAGAGTGATCACGGCTCTCGGCTGTCTGCAACCTGATCATTCCAGCACTGAAACTTTGGACTGTTAGATCGGCATTGTACTACTGTTCGTTAAAAGTGGGAAAATGTGCGGTTTTTCATATGATCGAGTATTTCATATGATAGCATTGCTTTTAATCGCTACATTTCAGTTGGGAAAACCACCAAAGCAGTGTTTCTGAGAATGTAAAATGGTAGGTGGAGCGTGAGAGCCTGCCATTATAATGAAAATTCCCCAACTTGATTGTGACTGATGGTAGGCAAGAGGGCCTATCATTACAATGAAAATTCCCTAACCCAGTCTTCACATAAAGAAAGACGTTATTGGTGACTTCCCTGTCGCGTTACTTGGTTAACGTTAAGAGCTAAGCAATTCATTATAATCTTACTCACAACGTGTACACTACCTAACCTAGAATTCCGTATAAAATGTAGAATTCCGTAGCGAAGCACGTGTACATTAACTAGTTTTTAATTAAATAACGAAATGAAGCTAAATAAAGAATATTCCTAGACAAGACACGTAAGGACTAAGTGAGTAAAATTAGATTATTAGAAATAATTGAAGTCAATACTGCCAAAAATCAGGTTCAAAGAGAATTAATGGTAGACAGAGTTCTTCGATTAAATAAATAAATCAACTGAATCCTTATCCCTAAATGCCAGTAAAGGACTCCTAGAAGAACTGGAGAAAATAGAGCGCAGAATCATTACAGGAATTATGGTATCCAATTACGAGAATGACATCCACCGAAAATGGTCTAACAAGGAAGTCTATAGCAAAATAGAGAAAATTACAGACAAAATCCGCGAAAGACGGGCGACATTTTACGGTCACCCCAAACGAATGGACGGAAACAATTTGATCAAAAGGATATTTCATTTGCTTGATTAAAACCCGAAGCCACGATGTTTAGGAATACCAAAGAAGTCCTCCGAATGCAACAAATCAAACCCGAAGATCTCATTGACAGAGATCTCCGCTGAAAAATGTTAGTGACGTACGAGCTAAACCAAGATGAACAACCGAAAAGAAGACGCGGTGTCCCTTGGACGGAAGAACGTAAGCAGGACTCACAAATTATGAGGCAATTTTGTTATTATGAGTATTATTATTATTATTATTACTATTATTATTATTATTATTATTATTATTATTATTATTATTATTATTATTATTATTATTATTATTATTTGTATTATTAACAAATACATCGCAAACGGGAAATATCCCGGTGGCAATGGTCACTTACAGTAGTGTAATGATAAAGTAAACATAATTACCCAACAACAAACAAACAAACAAACAAACAAACAAACAAACAAACAACAAGAGTACGACAAGCAATTCATAGGATAGAAAATATTAAAGGAAATACTACTAGTTTAACGTTCTAAATCCAGCATCATAATATACAAATTCACACACAACTTAAGAAATTCCAGCGCTTAACACTACGACTAATAATACTATAGGTTGAGCTTACTACTAGCTTAACATTACAGGTGATAACAAAGTGAAGTTGAACCGTAATTACCCAACAACAACAACAGCTACAACAACAAGAGTACAAGAAGCAATTCCATTAGAGAGAGAGTATTACAAGAAATACTATTAGTTTAACATTCTAAATCTAGCAGAAAATAAAAAATTCCGTGTCCATCGTTTACAGCTTTCATTTTGCACTTTACGCTAGCACTAATCATCTTAAACGATTTGATACCGGAAGGGAATCTATCAAAGACTACTGTAGGTATTCGTAATTTATTCCAATCCCTTATGGTCCTGTTTAGGAAGGAAAATTGCCCACATTAGAGTGCTGGTTTCTGGCCCTAATTTTATGCTTGTGATCATTTCTCGATAACTACGAGGGAGTTTCCAACCTATTCCTATATACTACTCCAGGCAGAACCCAACCCCCAGTGTAGCTCTTATAAAGACCACACAGGCGTGCTCTATTTCTTCTAGATTCAGTATTTTACCCATAGATGGTATTTCTCCTTTTCCCGTTTAAGAAACGCATCGCCCTTTTTTGAATGTTTTCTAGGGAATTCATTAAACCTACCCTGTACGGATCCCAGCACGCAGACCAGTATAGGAGAATCCCTTTTACCAAACATTTATATGCTTACTTTTGGCACCAGAATGAGCTTTCTTGAGATTTCGCATAATAAAATGTAATAATAATAATAATTTTATTTTCTTTACGTCCCACTAACTACACATTTACGGTTTTCGGAGACGCCGAGGTGCCATAATTTAGTCCCGCAGTAGTTCTTTTACGTGCCAGTAAATCTACCGACACGAGGCTGACATATTTGAGCACCTCCAAATACCATCGGACTGAGCCAGGTTCGAACATGCAAAGTTGGGGTCAGAAGGCCAGCGCCTCAACCGTCTGAGACACTCAGCCCGGCATAATAAAATGTAACTATCTCCAGGATATCTTAACTACATTTTCCACTTGCTTTGACCAGTTTAAGTCTTTTCTAATAGTAACACCTAAGTACTTACAACTATCAACTTCAACAACACTTCATCTCCCCACCCCAAGTTCGTAATCCGTATTTCCTGTCATTTTCCTTTTTACTGAAGCACAATTTTTTTGTTTATTCCGCTATGGATTTTCATTCGATTTTCACGCGCCCATTTTTCAATCGTATCTAAATCCTGATGAAGCAATAATTCGTCCCCCTCTGTCTTTATCTCCCGGTATATGATGTAATCGTCAGTAAAGAGGTGCACTTCCGATTTTATCGAATCAGTCATATCATTTTTGAAAATTATGAAAAGAATTGGCCCAATAATGCTACCTTGAGCTACACCAGATGTAACGTTTACTGGAGAAGGTAGCCTTTCTCCCACGTGCACCCTCTGAGACAATCCATTTCATCACTCTGATGTCATTGTCCGTACCCACGCGCTAATTTGTTATGGAGGATGTCATGTGGCACAAGATCAAATGCATTAGCAAAATCAATTACTACTGCATCAGTCCGATTGTTGAGTTTATCCGACATAGGGAACAAAGCTGGCTTTCGCTGGAGAAGCCTTCCCTAAAACCACCTTGCCCCTTAAATATCATTCCACCGAGCTCGATAGCTGCAGTCGCTTAAGTGCGGCCAGTATCCAGTATTAGGGAGATAGTAGGTTCGAACCCCACTGTCGGCAGCCATGAAAATTGTTTTCCGTGGTTTCCCATTTTCACACCAGGCAAATGCTGGGGCTGTACCTGAATTAAGGCCACGGCCGCTTCCTTCCCACTCCTTTCATATCCCATCGTCGCCATAAGACCTATCTGTGTCGGTGCGACGTAAAGCACCTAGCAAAAAATATATATATCATTCCAGAAGAGTCCCGTTTTAACCTCAAATAATCTACTGTTAATTGCTCTATTTGTTTGCAAACCATTGACGTCAGATTTACAGGTCTGTGGTTATTCAAGTCGCTCTTGTCATCCCCTTTGTGAATAGGAAATACAATGGCCGATTTCCAAAATCGTCCGGAACCTTCTTATTGTTCAGTGAAATATTAAATATTCGTATTAAGTAGCTTAAGATCGCTTCAACTCGATAGGTTCATCATCTTTAAATGTTTGAATACCTGTTTGCATGATACATTGTATTTCAATGTTGAAAGATGCCTAATGTGATTTTCCTAAATTAAAGACTAAACTCATTTACCCAGACTTCTGAAGATAAAGTGTTTCTAATGGATCTTAAGAGATAATTTCTGTACATGCTCAGTTCAAGTATAGTTTCAATGTATTGTCAGTTCCAATAATTATAAAACATCACAATTGAGTATTGCATCCTCTTCAATTCAGATCTTGACTTCAAAGTCAGTACCTTAGAAAGCAAGTTGTGATTACTTCACATGCATGGGTTGACACACAAAAGCTCTCCGTTCAAATACGGGGTAATTGTGTATGTTGCTCAATTGACTATGATTTCTTACTGTCCAGGGTCAATATCATTGAATGATAGGTTTGTATCGTCTGCATACTGGGCTAGACATGCTGTATTCTCAATCGAGTACAGTAGATCATTGACAAAATTAATACATAAGCAAGACCCCTGTGCTACGCTAAACTGTGCTGTTAAAGAGCTCTATGTAACATCCCATTTATTTCCGACAGTGTTGCATACCACGTTTGACATACATTACTTTAATAAGTTAAATGTAAGTTAAATGCCGTCGAGCTAGGGATGAAATAGTTTAGAAGTGAAGGAATTACGCAAGTGCTTACTGCCAGCGTTCAAATTATTAATTTTTTTTACTCGAAAAAGTTCTTATAGACGGAAATGAGCAGTAACTTGATAATGATTCTCTGCTAAATATTCTCTATTTAGTTAGACTTCTGTACGCCAACCTACGTGTATGCAACGACATGTTGGTCCTCATGAGTCTTATGTCTATCACTACATTTGTTTGTTGATGTTCACCATTTCTGTTTTATTGTAATTTCTCTGAATGTCTCTAAAAACTTTCCTGAATAGATCATGTGATTTTTAAGGATATCTATGAAATGCAAATGGAGATGAAACACGCTTTATATGGAGCTTACACAGAACACTACTTGATAATGCTGCATTTAATATTCCCCCTTTGTAACTGAGTAAGAGAAGCCAGATGAGGTTCCAGTGGCTTTCCTGATAGGCACGATTCAATGTCACCTTGCAAGTGGTTATGTCACAGAATGCCTTTACAGTCAATTCAATTGTACACTGAATACTCAATCTGACAAACGCGCTCAGGACTCCCAAAGCAATCCAGTGAACAACAGAACTGAATTAATACATCAAATGGCAACAACTGTGATACAAAATATATTTAGATTTTTACCAAATCCAACTAATGGAGCAATTCATTTATTTTTGTGAAACATCTGAAAGTTGGGGAGAGTATTATCAGCGTGGTGGTGCATGCGCGTAATGTGGAGTTCGTGACAATATGGGTACAGGGGATGGTGTTGAAATTACTGTAAAGTATTGATGCTATTCACGGTATGTACATTACCAATAGAGGCTATTTAAAATGTGGTGTCAGCTTATCAGCACGTGTGTCAGGATGACAGCCGGGAGGTAGATTGATGCTTGTAGCGTGCTTGTTGCCGTACTCACATCTATGTTGCTCACAGTGCCCAGGGATAGTAATTTTATATACTAACAGCTACAGAAACGTACTGAGAAAAATCAATGTATGTTTCGTAACGACCACACGGAAGTGGTACACTAACTAGAAGACTGCAAAGATTCAAATAAAATCAAAGGAAATTACCTTGGCGAGAAAGATATATAGAAGGGAAAATTACCATGCCGTTACACTCTTATTTACGATATTTAATAGAAAGTGGAAAAAACCACACAGTTCAAAATAAATTTATAACATCATTACAGGAATGTGGGGATGTTATCCATTAAAATTCATTGACAGTGAGATACAGTTAAAGTGTGGGAAATACTCCATACAATCTGCGTATATTTTACTATTTAAAATGACGCTTCCCGGAAAATTACTCTGATATATATGCACGGCCACACACACACACACACACACACACACACACACACACACACACACACACCGTTCACTAAAATCAACGTACATAAAATAAGTTTTACCATGAAGTTTGTTTCCATTGGGCAATACTGAGGATATGATTTGCTTGTACGTGCCGGGCTATTCAATAAAAACTGTCTGAATGGTGAATTTTGACACAGTCAGCATTGCTTTGCAGTTGATTGAGATTTGCTGGTGGACGATCGTACCGTTGCATTCGTCGTTTTGGAGTGTCCCAAACACTTTCATTTAATGTCAAATCAAGTACCCTGGCAGGCCAAGGAACTAATATACCACTGTATTCATTGAAGAACGAGCATTTTCGATCTACGTTATGCGTAACGTTGTCCTTTTTGAAATATGACCCTGAGGAGACGTCGAATATAAGGTAGGAATATTAGCCTCAGAATGGTGTTAACGGAAAGGGCTCTCAGTATAGTAGTACTGACACACAAAAACGTTGATCTACTCTCGTATACTATTACCCTCTTACCAGAACGTAGCATGTGTTGTACAGTAAGTGTGATGTGAATACACACTGTCCCCTTGTCGTCTGTGGGCAGAAAAACCTGCCAACATTTCCCCAGAGCAGAAGCGTGGTTGGTTGGAACGACAACGTTTATGATATTTATTACACTATTCATGTCGTTCGTTCAGCACTGCAGAGTAGTAGCCATGTGCTGGCGTGTTCATTGTAGTCTGTGAGGGGGCTCAATGCACGCAGTCTGTATCCACACTGAAGTAAATGCCGTTAATGGCATTGTCCGATCGCCTAAATCCAACCTCCTGAGATAACGATCTTCCCTCAGTGAGGTCTGCTTCTTAGGACCTGACCCATTTCATCGTGTGTTACATCATTACTCGTGGAATTCCCAGCAAATTGTGACTAAAATCGAAGCACTACGCTTTATGCACCAAGTAAAGTATATTTTGACAGCTTAAAGTCTCTCCTGCTGATAACGCAACATTTGCCGAATTTGCTGGTTTGCCCGTACGTTTTTCCCGCTTGAACAGGTGAATTTCTTATTGCCTAATGACTAATGACCTTCAACGGAGCTTCCTATTGAACTGCCGGCCCTTATTAAGGAATGTGGATATATGATATACCCATGAAATAATGGTAACTAATTGGTCTCAAAGGGACTAACTTCTCTGCAACACCAACTATTTTGTATTAATGTCCGATACATACAGTGTGTGGAAATAAATGTTATTCGCAGCTGTTAAGTGTTGTGGTTGTACTGATCGATAGTTTGTATACATAATACTGAGCATTCTCTATACTGAGCCCATTTGTGGCACTTAACCTAAGAATGTACTCGGTCTTAAATAACAACGTGTGTACGAATGGAGAAAATTAAAAAAATTCATAGACCACTTACGGCAAGAGTTATATCATTCATTTCATAATTTTAACAAAACCATCAAGTTTTAATTTACAAAACTAATGGAACGACACTAAATAAATAAGCGATGCTGGGAAGTGATCGTTACCTTTCCCCTATACTGAACACAAAATATAAGTTATACACAATAATACTTAAACAAATGGGGTGGTAACAGACAGAATCTCCAACGACCATACTAATACGTTAAATCCTTTTATAATATATTTGATTATTTATAACTAGCAAGATACCCGTGCTTCGCTACGGTATTATACTGAAATTTATAATTGAATGCTTATTGTTTTAGATATATAATCCGCGGAAATTCGCGATCTGCCTCGTTTTCTGCGAGTATCCACCAAAATTCCCGATCTGACTCGTTTTCTATTAGATTACGGCAGGTTTCCTCACATTTTTCAATCTTCCTTTCCAGCAATCGATTTCGTACTTACCGGGCTAGGCTCAAGTATTCCTCCCAGTCAGTTGGGTCCGTAAATCTTTGCCATCTTTTCCTATAATCATTTTTAATATGGATAAAATCCTTCAGGAGATCCGGCGTGGTGTCATATTGGGTGCCTTGGCGGCACTGAACCCGCGCCCGGACTGCATTCTTAGTCATTACCCGTCCAGGAGCCGTTCCCAACACGGTCCTCACATTTGACGACGGTCCGGAACATTATTATTATTATTATTATTATTATTATTATTATTATTATTATTATTATTATTAATAATATTACTATTATGTGTTTCTCAAATGACTGATGACAGGGAAAACCGGAGTATCCGGAGAAAAATCTGTCCCGCCTCCGTTTCGTCCAGCACGAATGTCACATGGAGTGACCGGGATTTGAACCACGGAACCCAGCTGTGAGAGGCGAGCGTGCTGCCACCTGACCAACGGAGGATCCTTATGAGTACATTAATAACAGTAAAATCAATTGGTCTCACCTCCTTCTACACCCCACCGAAGTTAAGTTTATTTACAGCCAACCCCCCCCCCCCACCATAAAAAATTAAAATAATGCTTGTTTCTTTATGTTTAAGGGAGATTCCAAACACCAGTGTTCACGTCTATTACCTTCAGTTTTGAGATATAAGTATCTCCATAAAAATAATTTAATTTTTTAACTTCATTTCACACTACCCCCACCCCAAGTGAATTTTCCCGCAAAAAAATACTTGTTTCTCCAATAGTAAAGGATCTTCTAAATACCAATTATCACGACTCTAACTTCTTCAGTTTTTGATTTATGTGTCCTCATGAAAGGAATTCAATTCCTTTACACTCCCGCCCCCCAAGATGGTTTCCCCCAAAACGCGTTTTTCTTTGTTTTTAAAGGAGATCCACATACGAATTTTCACATCTGTAACAACTTTAGGTTTTATTAGATGTATGTATTCTCATACAATTAAGTCTATTTATTCTACTATTCTTTCACCCCCCCCCCCCCTCCCTTTCATTGGATTTTCCGAGAATACGTGTTTCTTTACTTTTAAAGCAGATTGCAAATATCAAATTTCACGTCTGTAACATCTTCATTTTTGAGATATCAGTAGCCTAATTAAAAGAAATCAACACCATTTGCAGTCACTTTTACCCCCCCCCCTCCACCCAAGTGGTATTCCCGAAAACTAAAAATACACGTTTCTTTGTGTTTAATAGCGATAAAAAATACCATTTTCACTTCTGTAACATGTGAAGTTTTTTTAGATATACTGTAAAAATTCTCATTTTAAAATTTCACCCCTTTTGAGTTCCCGTTAAGAGGAGTTTCCAAAAACAAATCACCTATGTTTCTTTACATTTACAGGAGATTCCAAACACCCACTTTTTCCGTCTGTAACATTTTAAGTTTCCAAGATATTCTGTAGATACTGTATATCCTTTCAAAAAATTAACCCCAATTTGTCACTCCTGTTTAACCGCCATTAATTGGATTTTCCAAAAAATTAAAAAAATCCTTGTTTCTTTATTTTTAAAGGAGATCCCATATACAAATTTTCAGTTCTGTAATATCTTCCGCTTCTGAGATATATGTATCCTCATTAAAGGCATTCAACCCATTTTTCACCCTTTTACACCCCTCCTATGGGGATTTACATCTGTAAATTTTAAGGTTTTAAGATATAGACACACTCATTTTAAAAAATTCAACCCCCCTTTTCACCCCCCAATATTTGGGTTTTCCAAAAACGAAAAAAATCGTGTTTCTTTACTTTTAAAGTAGATCCAAAATTCCAATTTTCAGGTCTATAATATCTTCAGGTTCTGAAATATAAGTAACCTCATTAAAGGCATTCAACCCATTATTCAGTCTTTTACACCCTTCCTATTGGGATTTTCCGAAAACAAAAGAATACGTGTTTCTTTATTTTTAAAGGAGATTCTAAATACCAATTTTCACACCTATAACCTTTAAAAGTTTTGAGATATAGATACAGTCATTTTTAAAAATCACCCCCTTTTCACCCCCCATTAATATGATTTTCCGAAAACAAAAAGCTACGTGTTTCTTTATTTTTAAAGGAGATTCTAAATACCAGTTTTCACATCTATAACCTTTAAAAGTTTTGAGATATAGATACACTCATTTTAAAATTTTACCTCCCTTTTCACCCCCTTAACTGGATTTTCCGGAAACAAAAAGTACGTGTTTCTTTATTTTTAAAGGAGATCCCAAACACCAATTTTCAGGTCTGTAATATCTTCAGTTTCTGAGATGTAAGTAGCCTCATTCAAGGCATTCAACCTATTTTCACCCCTTTTCACCCCTCCTATAGCGATTTTTGAAAACAAAAAAAAAATACGTGTTTCTTCATTTTTAATGAAGATTCTAAATACCAATTTTTACACCTGCAAACTTTAAAAGTTTGGAGATATACTGTAGATTCACTCATTTTAAAAATTAACCCCCTTTTCACCGTCCCATTAATTGGATTTTCCAAAAACAAAAAAATACGTGTTTCATTATTTTTAAGAGTGATCAAAAGTACCAATTTTCAGGTCTGTAATATCATCAGTTTCTGAGATATAAGTACCGGTATCCTGATTAAAGGCATTCAACCCATTTTTCCCCATTTTTCACCCTTGTTCACCCCTCGTATTGGGATTTTCTGAAAACAAAAAAATACGTGTTTCTTTATTTTTAAGGGAGATTCTAAATACCAATTTTTACATCTGTAAACTTTTAAAGTTTTGAGATATAGATACACTCATTTTAAAATTTCACCCCCATTTTCACCCCCTTAGCGAAGGAATATCCAAAAATCCTCTCTTAGCGAACACCTGCATCTTAATATGAATATATCCCCAAAATTTCATTTCTTTATGCCCAGTAGTTTTGGCTCGGCGATGATGAATCAGTCAGTCAGTCAGTCAGTCAGTCAGGACAAGTTATTTTATATATATAGATTAACGTAAGTTCTGAACTTTAAACAAGGACTAGCCTATACATTTGGAGCTGGTTGGTAAAATAATGGCTTCAAAAATCATGAAAAGGATAGATGATTAACCTGATAATTTTCTAGCCATCATAAATATGGCGAAACCGAAAGTTAAATTAATTGAATATTTTTAGAATTTGAGAGAAATAATCACGAAATATATCTTCTTAATGTTTGGATCTAATTGCATGATTATTAGTCTATAACTATTAATTTTCGCGAAAATTTAATCTTACTTGACTGACCATAAGCTCACTGTCGAAACAGAACAAACTATCACGCTGCACTAATGAAAGGTCAATAACAACGTCGGATACACACACACACAAATAATCAGCAATGACGGGAAACGTAACAGCGGAATCCACAAATCATTGAAAAAACTGTAAAACATTGCATAAAAATCATTCAAATTACCACAACGAATACTATTATCCGAAATATCTACAAATATCAAACCAATCTCTACATAAAAAGCAATAATGCTAAGTCGTAGTCAGATTCAGTCAAATTCAGAGAAAAGGAAATTATGGAAAAGTGAGCATTATAAAATCTCAAACCCATGGAAATTCCTAGCCTTATTAAATCGACTATATAACACAAAGGTCACTTGACTGAAATTTCCGAACCACATGGTCGAAGACAATGTCAAGAAAAGGATTGCCGATCTGATAAAAATAAAAAAAAGATCGCATCAATTGGAACATAATCGAAGTAGGATCTATTAACGATTTTTTCTAAACAGAAGAGTTCCAATAAAATATTAAGCTTCTATTATTATACATTCTTAATTAACATCTAGCAGAATTGAATGTATCTCAAAATTGTTCATCACTATTTAGGTCCTCAATATCACAAAAAAATTCCCATAATCAGCATCGAAAGTGCTCACAGTTAAGAAATATCCGTAGCATCAAAAACATAACTGTGGTATTTCAATGAGCAAGACTTCAAATACCATAATTTAAGTTATAGCAACCCCAGGTGTTCAGTATCCCACAAGGGCACAATATACAGTGATCTCATTTTACGAAGAAACCTTGTATCATTCCGCAGATGATCAATATTCGGCTCTCCCAACTGCAGCGAGGGAAGCCAGGTGACAGGTGTCAAAACATCCCAGCTTTTAGTTGATTTTGAAATTTGTACCCGAGCATGTGTGAGACTGTCGCTTCTGTATTATAGTGTATATCGCTTGTGTATTAAGCAATCGATTGAAAAAATGAAGTACTCAGTTGAACAGCAAATTTATTTGGTGGAATGTTATGTAAATATGAGTAACTATAGAAAATGCATTCGGAAATTTGCTCGTAATTATCCTGACTGTAGCATTCCTACAAAATTTTGCATTTCGAAGTTGTTGAAAGAGTGGTCCACAACAGGTTCAGTTTGCGATGTACAGAGGAAGCGTAAAAGATACGTTTCGACTACAGATAAACATAGAGACATTCAGGCGCGGTTAGAAGTAAGTTACAGAAAATTGTATAGTTCGGCTCGATGGCTAAATGGTTAGCGCGCTGGCCTTTGGTGACAGGGGTTCCGGGTTCTATTCCAGGCTGGGCCGGTAATTTTAACATTCATTGGTTCATTCCCTTCGCACGAGGACTGGGTCTATATGTCGTCTCTATCATCATCTCATCCTCATTACGACTCACAGGTCGCCTACGGGAGTCAATTCAAATGACCTGCATCTGGCGAGCAGAAGTTCTCGGACACATCTCGGCACTAAAAGCCATATGCCATTCCATTTCATTTTATATAATCGTCCTGCGCAGGAAACGGACATATCAATGGAGTCGGCTCACAAAGCAACAATATTGCTGAAATTTCTACCATATAAAGTAAGGTTTGTGGAGGAGATTCGCCAGCTAGATTTCTCCGCAAGAGTAAGTTTCCATATGTGGTTTCGTGAAAGTGTTTACTGTGGAAATTTGGATTAACAGATAGGGTAAATGTCTGACGAGGCATGGCTCCATCTCTCTGGACATGTAAATTCTCAAATTGTGGGACTGATGAGTACTCAGGACGATAAGTAATATTAAAGTCTTTGCTCAGAACCCGTATACTGCAATGAAGTGCCATTGTGTCAGATTAAAATAGGGATTTGGTGTGCGGTAAGCGCGGTGGATAAGTTTACCAACGAATGCTTGTATTCAGATATGTGAGAACAACTTTGTGTCCATTCTTAACGAACTGACAGAGGAAGAAGAATACTATGGATATTTTCAGCAGGACGGTGCCATTGTCCTTTCCGTTCATGACAGACTGTTTCCAAACATGAGGTCTACTCGATTAGACAAATTGTGGTTGAATGGTCGGCTAAATTTCTGAAAAACGGAACTCAGAGTATCACAGTAATTGAAACATTATCTGGTCCTCTCACGATTAAGAATGGGATCCCCAAAAGCAGTATTGTTTGGCCTTTATATTTTCTTATTTAAAGAAACGATGTGAGTAAAGAAGTGGAACAGCAAATAAGGATTTTACCAGATGATGTCATACGGTATGGAGTAGTATATAAGTTACAGAATTGTGGGCAACGGCAAAAAACTGACTTCAACGAAGTTTTGAGATGGATATGGTATGATGGTAAACGGGTTGAAAATTCAGGTTGTAAATTTCACAAAGAAGAGAAGTCCTTTCACTCTTAATTACCGTGTTGATGGGGGTGAACTACGTAACGGGGATCGCTGTAAGTACCTAGGTGTTAAAGAAAGGAAATAAATTCATGCAGATAATCATATTAACGAGATAGTAAATAAAGGTTATAGATCTCTTCATATGGTGATTTCCGACAAAAAGAGTAGTGTACAAAAATGTTGCACACTTTGGGCTAGGAAGATCTGAGAGTAAGGAGAGGAGCAGCTCGAATAAGAGGGATGTTCCGAGATGTTAGTGGAGAAATGGCGAATAAGTAGACGAATAAGCTTGAGTGTAGCTTTTAAAGGTAGGAGAGTTGTCCTGAGTAGCTCAGACGGTATAGCGCTGGTCTTCTGACTCCAAGTTAGCAGATTCGATCCTGGCTCAGTTCGGTGGTGCTTGAAGGTGTTCAAATATGCCAGCGTCGTGTCGGTAGATTTACTGTCACGTAAAAGAACTACTGCGGGACACAATTCCGGCGCCTCAGCGTCTTCAGAAACCGTAAGAATTAGTTAGTGGGTCGTAAAACATTATTACTTTTATTACTAAAATTAGGAGTGATCATAATATTGCTCCAGTTAATGCTCAGCGGCCGATACGAGTATCTCACTGGGTGAACCATTCGTGTGGCCTGATAGTACTAATGCATGATAAAATCAAATGATGAAAATAATAACCAACATATACTGAAACAGTATTCATTAAGAAATACTAACGACGTTACATCAAATAATCTGCCTCAAAATCAATTATATGAACATAAATTGGAAATAAATACTCGAATTTTTAATGAGTTTTCTCAATACACTGCGTACTTGAAATTTGCTTTAAATATAATTGAATTTGACTTACACTCATTTATTATCCTTAGCCATTAAAATAAAATAAATTAACTTGGAACAGCCTGTTCGATATTGGATTTATCGTTTGTGACCCCATATGTTATCACTTATCATCGCAGATGAACTTATTAAAACATTACTCTGATCACAATAGCTTATAAAAAAATATATAACTCAGCTAAAATCCTAGTAAAACTTATACAGGAATAATAACTAAATAACCCTCAGTTTGCCTACATTGAAAATACTGTTAAAGGAATTCTGTGTCTTGAAAATTTTTAATATGTAAAATTCTTAACTCCTTTTCCTTTCTAAATTTTCATCTTTCTGTGAATTAACCTATAAGTCATTCAAAACAGCCTTATTTATATAATTTCTTCAATGAACGATCATGCCGCAGTTATCAACTTCTCTGACGTTCAGCAACAGTAATATTAAAGCATTATCAGTTTCAGATAAAGATAATCGCAGTTCAAAACACAACAGTCACCAATATCTGAAAATGAGAAGACAAAATATCATAAAAATTACTTCCACAGTCAACAGAGCCATGATACACGCTATTTACAAGTTTGCTTTACACGAGTTACAAATTTCAATATTTTACAGTCTTGTTTAAGTTCAGGGTAGGCTAGAATCAATTAACTGAATATCTTAATAATGCTATCCTTTAAAGTTCATCGTCTGTTATTAAAAGTGTGACAGAAGTTAAAATGTGTCACTCTTCATGCCCATCTCGTCAAATAATATAAATCATGCACACAAGAATTAATCACACTGTAGGAGTAAGTCAAGAGATGACTCCAATGCTCTTAAATAATCTTCATCTCGTTTGGCGAGGGCTTGTACTCTACTAACACCATCTTAATTTAAGTTCAATGTGCTTAAAATTCCTACCACATCATTAGCGGGATATTTGATCACGTGCCAATAACCAAGCCAAACATGATCTCCACAATCTTCTCCATAATTCAAAAATTTCAGACACAACGATTTAACCGTTTATTCCACCGCCAATTAACAAAAAATTAGCATGCAACTTCTCATTTTCTTTAAGTATCACCAACATGCATCAAAAGTTAAACAATGAACAAGAGAATTATTACGTGCATTTTTATCTCAATGATGAGCAACGCCACAGCTAATTAATTAAATTTATAATAATTAATATTATTCCTATGCTTTAGAGACAAAGATTTAATGTTTTGGACCCTGATTATTATGTTATAATTATTATTTTCACTGACGTTGACCTGAGGAAATACTTGCACTTGAAGAAATAACTCACACACACATAATTTCATAATTACGTCAGGTCACAAATCTACAACAAAGCAAAGTAAAAAAAGTAGAAATGGAAACTTGGACACGACAATAAATCTAACTAATAGGGCAGATTTACACTACAAAAATGACAGAAGATCATGACGTATATCAGAGAGAATTGGAAAGAAATTACATTACAACATTTTATTTACATTGGGCGATGGTCTTCAACCTCGTGGTAGCTTATCGTTCTGGGAACTCCACTTCCGAAATCAGGGTTGCGCTTCCATTCTAGCCGGTGAAGACTTCACAGGTTAAAAATTCACACCATAGCGATGAAATCCTCCAGTAGAATGTCCATTTGATATTAGAACAGCAATGAAAAGTCTACGCTCGATTTGGTGGGAAGCTGAAGATAAGATAAACACATAAGGAGTATGTCCAGTACCAAGTGCTAATTGAAGATGCAGAGTGACGTTATGGATACCTATCGTGCAGCAAGCCGAATAGAAATGGGAGGAAGAATTCCTGAACTACTACTACTACTACTACTACTACTACTACTACTACTACTACTACTACTACTACTACTAATAATAATAATAATAAAATAATAATAATAATAATAATAATAATAATAATAATAATAATAATAATAATAATAAATATCTTCATTCCTGAGGGGATAGGTGGGCCCCTAAGACGGTAACGCCGTCTCTCAGACCAGGAGATTTATGTTGGAGAAGGAGATTTTCTGTGAAGGTTTGGAGGCCGTGGCCTACACTAGGAATTGTCCCGACATTCGCCTTATTGCAAGAGAATAGACCACCAAATAGACCACCATGGAATACCATTCTCAGGACAGTCGACAGTGTGGACCAACCCCTCGCCATCTCCCGAATGCAGAGGTGTAGAGTAACGGGAGAACCGTGGTCACCGCTCCTATGTTCGGTTGGTCGGTCGGAGAGCATACCTGTCGGACCAATGGCCAGCCATGGCCACTTCTGACAAAAGCCTACTCTGCAACAGCCAACCAAAAGGATTCTTTCTACACCCGCTTATTTGCATTTTCACTGATGTCTGTCGTAATACAGCGCACAAACCCTATTGGCTCTGTATATTATAGTATAATTTTGACATGAACACTTCGTTGCTCTCCGGAACCAGAGAAGAAGTTCAATTTTTTTTGAAGTGATGGTGCGGGACTGTGGGTCGTAAGGAGGGTGCGCAAGGCGAGGGGCTCTGAGGAGCCAGGAGAACATAGGCCAGTATCGCTGGTGACTGGACCAGCGACAGACACGACCAACATCGAGCAGCCTCGATGATAGCCGAAGCTCTTAGAAGCTGTTAAAATTTGTATTATGAGGTAGGATTGAAGCGATTTCAATTTCACAATTTTGAGATTCTGATGTAATTAATCACTATGAACCAGAATATTTTGTTGACTACGATTTTTATACCATCAATAGGCTTACGTAACCTATGCTCATGAGATTAATGAAACTTATATAATTAGTAATACATGTTTCATGTAGGTAATATGTGCCACCGATGTAAGGTTGTAGTAAGGTGACCAGATGTTTTGCAGTATTGTAGTTCGGTGATCCAATAGCAGTCAAGATGGGCCGCAGGGGTACGTTGTCCTTGTGAATCTTGGGTCAGCCATACAGTCTCGGAGGTAGAGTTTCACTTTTGGAGGTTTCCCACTTAATATAGTCAGACTGAGGCCTTAATAAGGCTTTTGGTGTTTCGAAGAATCCGATGTTGTGGATCTTTCGGTAGTCTGCGGTAGTTCTCTGGGACCAAATTTTCTCCGATATCTTCGCAGTGTAATCATTAGTAGCCAAGATGACAGTGGCGTTCCCTTTATTCGCGGGAAAAATGAGTACACTCTCGTCCATGGTCAGAGTTTTAATGGTCTTCCTCTCTTGAACCGTGAGGTTGCTTTTCGGTGCTGGTGCCTTTCTGCAGTATCCGTGAGGCTTCGTGGCGGACTTCGTCTGCCTAGTCAGATGGTAAATTGCGAGTAGCAGCTTCAATATTGGCGACGATCTCCTCCAGAGGGAATCGAGGGAGGGGTAAAAGCAAAGTTTCCTACTTTAGCCAGTAGAGTGGTTTACGCCTCTCAGAGGCAACGGGCCAGGTTGACGATTGTCCGTGAGGTATCCAAGGCAGGCGTATTCTTCGGTGTGGGTCGATTCTTCTGATATCGCTCGAACTTGTTCTTCTGCCTGTTGGTCGATTTATCGAATGTCGAAGTCATGGACGAGTAGATGACATGATCTTCTTTCTCCAAATCCTGTGGTGAGAGTGTGGCGCTGAGAAGATCATGCAGTTGTAAAAACCCCTGGTCGACGGTAACGAACTCATTGCATGTGGAGCATATACGTTCCCGCAGCAGTGAGCTCTCCGTTCCATCATAGCTACGATGTGACTGGGCAGAGCTGAACGGTCTCTTCATTCTCAGAAAGTTGGGCACTATTCCCAAATCTAACGAAATATATTCTGACCCTTTGCCGTGCGTTGTGTACTTATTTTGAAATGCGTACATATCTATCTATCTATCTATCTATCTATCTATCTATCTATATATATATATATAAAATAAGAGTTTTGTCTGTGCATTGCTCAGAATTTGAAAAGAATAGTATATCTGTATCGGCCATGTCCACAGGAACAAGAAAATGCATCTTTTACTTTTCCGTAATTTCTGTCTGTCTGTCTGTCTGTCTGTCTGTCTGTCTGTCTGTCTGTCTGTCTGTCTGTCTGTCTGTCTGTCTGTCTGTCTGTCTGTCTGTCTGTCTGTCTGTCTGTCTGTCTGTCTGTCTGTCTGTACACGCATCACGAGAAAACGGCTGAAGAGAAGTTAATGAAAATCAGAATGTAAAGTCGGGTGATGAACCGCTACAATCTAGGCTATAAATTATTTTAATCACGCTGAGTGAAATGGTAGTTTAGGGGAAGGTCTGAAATTTAATTCTCAAATATTTATGTTATTAGTAGTCGTGTCTTAATGAAAATCGCTAGACAAAGATGGGAAATAAGTCGCTACAAAATAGACTATACACGCTGAGAAAAATGGTAGTTTAGGGGAAGGCCTAAAATTTAATTGTCAAATATTTATTTTATTAGTGGTCGTATCTTCACGAAAATTGGTATGCAAAGTCGGAGAATAGATCGCTGTAATCTAGGCTATCAATAATGTTATTCACACTGAATGAATTGGTAGTTTAGGGGAAGGCCTGAAATGTAATCTATATTTAAAATAAGTGTTTTGCCTGTACATTGCTCAGAATTTGAAATGAATGGTATTTCTGTATCGGTCATGTCCACAGTAACAAGGAGATGCATTTTTTTACTTTTCCGTAATTTCTTTCTGTCTGTATTTATGTATGATTGTAGACGCATCAATAGAAAACGGCTGAAGAGAATTTAATGAAAATCGGTATGTAATGTCGGGTGATGAACCACTACAAGCTCGGCTATAAATTATTTTATTCACGCTGAGTGAAATGGTAGTTTAGGGGAAGGCATGAAATGTAATTCCCAAATAAGTTATTTATGTTATTAGTTGTCGTATCGATAAATCTATATATATAAAATAAGAATTTTGTCTGTACATTACTCAGAATTGGAAAAGAATGGTATTTATGTATCGGTCATGTCCACAGTAACAACGAAATGCATTTTTTACTTTTCCGTAATTTCTGTCTGTCTGTATGTATGTATGTACACGCATCACGATAAAACGGATGAAAAAAAATTAAAGGAAATCGGTATGTAATATCGGGTGATGAACCACTGCAATCTAGGCTAGAAATTATTTTATTCACGCTGAGTGAAATGGTAGTTTAGGGGAAGGTCTGAAATGTAATTCTCAAATAAGTTATTTATGTTATTAGTGGTCGTATCGATACTACATAACTAACTTAACTTTAGTTATGTCGTAAGTTAGTAGTAGTTATGTAAGAATTTATTAAATTTCCGATCACTTATGTCTGATACATTGTTACCGTACGCTTATAATAGGAGATATTCATGAATTTGGATTTTAATTACTAAGTCCAAATCAGCACCGAGTCACTAGAAAATGGGTAAAGAGAATTTAGTGAAAATCGGTATGTAAAGTCAGAGAATAAGGAACCGCAGTCTACGATATAAATAATTTTGTAAGACACCCTAATATCACAGAGTCGAAAGAAAACTAATGTGAAGGCCTGCAATATAGAAAGCTCATAAACTTTATCAACAATAACATTATATTGACCATTGTTTGTTGTGATGTGCTTTTCGTCTTCTGTTTCCTCTCATCCCCGATAGATAGGATTACTGCAGCGTACCGAGGTTTTTTTTACATTTGCTTGACGTCACACCGACACAGGTAGGTCTTATGGCGACGATGGGATAGGAAACGAATAGTGGTTTTAAGGAAGCGGCCTTGGCTTTAAGGTACAGCCTGGTGTAACTCGTGTGAAAATGGGAAACCACGGAATACCATCTTTTTTTTCTTAACGTCGCACCGACACAGATATGTCTTATGGCGACGATGGGATAGGAAAGGTCTAGGAAGTGGAAGGAAGCGGCCGTGGCTTTAATTAAGGTACAGTCACGGCATTTGCCCGGTGTGAAAATGGGAAACCACGGAAAACCATCGTCAGGGCTGCCGACAGTAGGGCTCGAAGCCACTATCTCCCGAATACCGTCTTCAGGGTTGTCGGCAGTCGGGTTCGAATCCACTATCTCCCGGATGCAAGCTCACAGCTGCGCGCCCCTAACCACACGGCCAAATCGCCTGGTCGTACCGACTGTAACAGCCTGCCTGTATATTGGTGGGAAGTAGCTGGGGTGTAAGATAACTTTCTTCTTTAGCATGCCATTCCTCTGGTTCATACATTTTCTGATATATCCGGTACGTAACACACTGGTTCATCATAGTATTCGACCTATACAATCCCTACTCTGAGCCACTGATTGGAATGAGTAGTGTGCATATTTAACGGAATATTGACAAAGGAGTGTTCACGGTAGTCTGCGACCTAGTTATTCCAGCTCTGGAAATTTGGACTCTTAGATCGGCACCGTAGTACTGTTCGTTGAAAGTGAGAAAGTGTGCTTTTTTTTTCATTTGATCGAGTATTTCATTTGATAACATTCCTTTCAATCGCTACATTCCTACTGACGTTTTTGTAATGACCTATGTTGAATTCAGTTAGGAAAACCACCAAGTCAGTCTTTTTGAGAATCCCGGAGCGAAGCACGGGTACATCAGCTAGTTATGATAATAAACATGGTAAGAATAAGAATAACAATAGGAATGAGATTACAGTTTTACACATTTTACGTCCCTCTAACTACTAACAATCTGAAAGGAAGCCAGAGCCCCTGAAGATCTTCCTAAGTGGTGTAGCTTAACTTACCAGTAAATATACTGGCATGGCCCATGATATAGTTAACTGCTCAATAACTGTGCTGTGTTTCAGCTGAACATCTTAGACAAAAGAGATGACTGCTTAATAATCTGCGCAATGTACCTCATGTCTTACATAAATTTGAAAATAAACATCGATACAGCCAACTGGGGTGATTACGGTAAAATGCTAGTATTAATGTACTAAAAACATGCAAAGGAGTGGGTTCACGTGTTTATTACGTAAAAACAAAGACACCTATCTTGAATTCAAAAACTTAAAACATACAACTTTCAAAAATATATGACATAAATAAGCCTCTTATTACCAGCAACTAGTTTTCGACCTACCTGTGTCGGTGCGACTTAAAGCAAATCGTAAAAAAGAAAGAAATAGCTAAATAGGTCAGTCCACACTCATTACAAAACAATTAACATGCCTAAAATACGGCGAAAAGTATTTCCCTTTAAGCTCTAATTTATTGTCTATGAAGATAAAAATATAAAGCACTGTTTTTTAATAGGGAATATCAGCCAAAATATTTTACAGTGGTAAGAACCAACAATCAGTTTTAAGTTATGTGCATGGCTTATTCATAGTGTACTGGGGGTACACATTCTTGGCCAGTTAAACAAACTTGAACTGGTGCATGACATCATACTTTGATTTTCAACTGTTAGATGTCTCTCATCATCGTCAATCGGTTTACTCATTGCTGAGCGTCGTGACCTTATTTCTTCACTTCATTAGTAACTGCATCCTTAACGAGATTTTTCCATCCTGAGCGGTCTTCAGCTCTACTTAAGATATTGTGCAGAGGTAGACCGGTGATCTTCTTTGCTTGGTCTAACCATCTACTTGTTGTTCTGCCTTTTGGTCTGGTGCCTTCAGCTTTGCCTTGCAGAATGGTCTTTTACAAATTGTCTTCTTCTCTCCTCAAAATGTGTCCCAGGAACTGGAGGTAACTTTCTCTAACGCGGGAAGATAAACTTTCTGTGATTCTCAGTAAGTTGTTCTATAATGGAGGCATTTGTTCTTCTTTCTGTCCATAGTATACGGAGCATTCTCCGCCAACACCACATCTCAAAGGCATCTATTTGGTTCTTGTCACTAGCCTTCACAGTCGAAGTCTTACAACCATACAGGAAAACAGAGAACACCAGTGATTCCACCAATCTTATATTCACTGTTTTGGATAATGCCCGGTTCTGCCAGATCTTTGTGAGTTTAACCATTGCGGCACGATCTAGGACAATCCGTCGTTTTATTTCTTTAGCACATGTCTCTACCATAGGTTTAATAGCTCCATCTAGCGGTGTAAACTATAATTACTTCATAGATAAATTTGTATTTTTGATGTTTGTTAATCTGGTTCTTAGGATTGCTTTTATGTACCGGAGTTGTCAACACTTCCGCTGGTTCCTTCTTCAATAGTAATCAACCTATCAGAAACTTACAAATACTTTCTCTGGCCAATTAAAATTGGCGGTGTGTTCAGGAATCTAGCCTATCAGTAAAGAGCTCTGGAAGATTCCCCTCAAAAATACTATAAAATCTGGGTGCTTCAGGGCAGTATTGTCTCTATTTGCTCCAGTGATTTGAGAGATGCGTGTCCTAAGGGAGGAAAGGGACGCGGGCAGCGTTCGGAACGCCCAGCAACTCAAAGTAACGGCACAATTTTCATAAATATGTGATAGCTCCTGCAGATAGCTTGAGGGGAAGGTTTCAACCTCTTTTATTTATGTAAAGTTCTAACTTTAGTGGTTTAAATGTAGAAATTTTGGCAAGTCTGAAGGACACTATTCTATTCCCTACTGGGAAATATGTAATGTAAGTGAACAAAGTGCTATTACCCTCTGTCGGTTCCTATGCAACTTGGCATGGGTTGACTAGAGTTTTCAAAACCTCTAAATTCCTGTAATCACATTGGCTTTAATATTTCTTTCTTAGTCACACCGCTGTATAATAGGCTTAGCCACTGTATCTTTCGGCCATAAGCCCACTTAGGATCTTTTCTGTTTCTATAAGGATGACAAGTATTTCGCCTCCTACCCTTTTGTTTATGGCCAGTCATATTTAACCTTTTCTTTTTTCTCACTAAGGCCACTTAGGATGTGCAAATAAGCCCCTGTAAATTTATTGTTAGGTGTAGAATTGTCTCTGGTGTGAATTTCCCTTGAGGAACAGGAAGTTATAAACTGTTGAGAAATAGATAAGCCCACCTCGTGGCTACCTGGTGAAAACACGTTAATTCAGGACAACCGATGGATTTTCAGGAGTAACTTAGTGCGGAATAAGAAAGTTACGCCTCTGCGAGGCTGGACTGTTGTACCGTTTGGAGCTTAGACTCCTATGTCGTATAAATGATCAGAGCAAAACATGCTCTTTGTAAAATACTATTCCCATCAAGGGCAATGATGCTCTTTCCTACGTAAATCAACCAAGTAATCAACAATTCTAAATTTTGTACCTGATCTTCGGACATTAAGTCCTTGTTATTGCTAGAGCTAACGAGCTCATTAATATGGTTGTTATTCAGTCAGATCTCCTATTTATGAATTTCAAATTAGAACAAAAGGAACGATATACAATTTCAAAATTTCTTGTGTTCAATTTAATTTCTTGACCACCCATTCAAATCAGGCGCTTCCTAAACCTCTGTCAGCCGCGTAAACCCAAGAACATTAGTTTCTTTTAGGCTAAGCATATCCTGATATTTACCCATAAGATCAAATTCAGTTTCCGATATTGTAGCTCGATGCTTACGCCTACGCGGTGTGGAAGATTTTTTTACAAAGTTGCTTTACGACGCACCGACACAGAAAGTTCTTATGGCGACGATGTGATTGGAATTGTATATGAGAGGGAAGGAAGCGGCCGTGGCCTTAATTAAGGTACACACCAGCGTTTGCCTGGCGTGAAAATGGGAAACTACGAAAAACCATCTTCAGGACTGTTGACAGTGAGGTTCGAACCCACTGTCTGCCGAATATTGGATAATGGCCGCACTTGAGGTACTCCAGCTAGCGAGCTCAGTGGTGTAGATATTTTGAAAGAGTTCTTGTTCTTATTCAGACACAAAGACACATTGCATATTTCACCTTTTGTTGTAAAATATGCAACAACGCAAAACCTTCAGCGTTGTTTGTTTTCTTATTTTGGTCAGTGACAAATCCCCTCGAAGCGGACATCTGCAGAAAGCCTTGGTGCAGACAGCCTACGTTTTGCAATTTAATTACTGTCTAATCATGTGATGTTCGACCCCATTTATCGTGTTTCGTGTAATTTTCCAGCAGATATAAGGCCTTCTGCTATTCGGACTCCGAATGTAGCTCGCGGGATTACCTTACTCACTTCCTTCTGATGTAGATAACTTATATAAATATAGCCATGCATTTGTCATGCCGATGTCGAGGAAATGGAAAATTACTCTCAAGTAATAGCGTTTACCCCTTATCACAGTCCTATACAAAGCTAAGAGCATATGAATAGGTTACTTTTAAAACCCCGTAAGTCACATTTTTTTACAATTTCGTTTTTATGTGACAAATTAATGTTGAAGGGTAGGTTCATCATTTAGTGTAGAACCCCCGGAAGTTTGCTGTACACAATGGCCATGAAGGGATCGTCAATATTTGGTTAGATTTTAAAGTCAGTAAGTCACAGACTTGCGAGGTTTCTCAACCTAACAGTGTATTACCGTTCGAGTGTGCTGTCAGCACCAGCTTTTGGTAAAACGAATTTCACTAATCACGTGAAGCACATTGTTTTGAGTTTGTTATAGGAGCATTTTCGGTCGTTGTGTAAACTTGTTTTCTTCAGGCGATAATGATGTTAGTGTCAAAAAGAAAAAAAAAGGAATTAGAAATACGTATTTATATATGTGTAACAAATTACAAACTTCATACGTAGGCAACAATGACAAAGAAGTGTATCCACAAAATACTAATGTGCATTGCAGGCAGTTTGATATTTAAGCTAATATTTTCTTATTAATGATGCATGATTTAATTGAAAATAACTTCTCCAACCGTTCTTGTCTTCTGGAATACTGTATATAACTGGAGCACCACTAACAATGTGTGAATGCGGAATTTTCATTTTCATTTAAAAAGCATGTTCCATATATCTGTGTGTATTAAAATGTTTATAATATTATATACTTTCTTGTACAATTGGTATCGTAAATATTTATAGCTTTCTGTCCATGAATAAAGAAGATATACACATCAGCAAATCATATGAGTACGAATTTTGGTTTTTCTTTAAGTCAATAATATGGTGTTGTTCATTTGGATTTAAAATCCTGTAAGTCACAGACTTTTAAAGTGATCTGTAGGGAAACTTAATAAAGAACAATACTTCATATCCTACTTCCATGATGTCTTTCTATAAGTATTAATCCTCAGAGACAAAAAATGTATATGAATAATTTCTGGTTTATTCACCAGTCAGTTTTCTCTGTTTGCCCACAAGTTTACATTTCGTGACTTACGGGATTTCAAAAATAACCGATTCATATCGTTCACATCCATGCCTCCCATTCCCACTTTGTATGTTTTGTGGATTCTCTACTTGGGACTTCAACATCTGTAACAACAGACCAGCGACATACATTTGTCAGAGGATGAACTCCAACAAATGAAAACATCTATAATCATATCACCTTACAGCAGTTGCATTGTTGTCAACATCCATCCGGTAACGAAAACTCCCTCTTCCTTGTTTCTTCGTGCCATTGAATTTTATAGCAATCTGGCAGTCTATTTACTCTTACTGTCCTTACCATCATAATCTCATTTTTCTTGAGAGCCACCGCCAAGCAATCTTATGAAAACCAATTGTCTACCTGGTACGTAAGGTTCGTAATTTTTTCCGCCTGGGACCTCTGCTGCCACTTTCATAAAAATATCTCCGTTGATACCAGTCAAGCTGCTCTCGGGGCTCGAATCTTGGTTTTCAGCTGCTTCTATCGTGAGTTGATAAATGAGAATCTTGAGCGTTAACCGTTCTGAAGAAAGTGTTCTGTGCCCCGTTCATTTGAATTTCTCCACCTTCCAAACTTGTTCTTCTTCAAAAAGTATGTTTAATTTAAGCATTTTTGTTCCTGCACTGGTCATCAAACCGAAATCATCAGTGTACTGATGAGCCTCGAATTTTGAGGGCAACAAAGGCAACAATAATCTACGTAATCTGATTTTGAGAAGCTATAGGGTCAAGGAATGAAGTTGGGGCCAAAGATAAATTATAGTAAATGGAATTGGAGAGATATTCTATAAATTTCCAAGTTCATTGACATAATTTAAGGAAAGGCTAGGTAAACAATGGAAAGGGAATCTGCAACCTGAGCGACAGCCCTAAACGCAGACCATTGATTGATTGATTGATTGATTGATTGATTGATTGATTGATTGATTGATTGATTGATTGATTGATTGATTGATTGATTGATTGATTGATTGAAGATCTATCTGCCGTAGGGTTTAGAAGGGGGATTGTCGCTCACCCTTCCACCAGGATCAAGACATTTATTGTTAAATGGGATATTATTTTAATGAGAATAACATCGAAATTCCTGAGATCTGTGAATTTACTTCCCCACCATAACAACATCCAAGTAAAGTTTCATAATATATTTTGAACTGAAATAATGAGGTGAAAAGAAAGTTTATTTACAACAGAGGGACAAAAGATAAAGGAATGTATTAAATTAGTTTAATGCAGTAAGGGGAGGTTGTACACCTTTTAATGTCCAAAAAACACATTTTCTATTTTTCATGTATGTTGATAGTTTATACCTTATTTTATAATATACTGCTTGTTTATTTTGTTCAAGTCATCCTTTAAGGTCTCAAATACCATTTGAATACTGTATCACCCTGGCAACTGAGGGTACGCCCCCTTCTCGTATAACTGATATATTGTTGCCGCAAAAAAGTTGAATTTCGCGGCATGTACTCTCGTTCTCGTGACGCTTGTCTTGTGTTTTGTGTCATGGCTGTTGTTTTGATCATGTGCTGTTGTGGAAAGTAAAGAAGTATTTTTGTATGATGCCTGGCTGAGGTAGATTGTTCAAGAAACGTCGTGAAGGCCCTGGAAGGAAACCTAAAACGAATATTATCAGTAATATACGGTGTCTCTGGTTAATAGTTCTGCTGAATATTGTGGTAGTAATGTGAGTGTGAGGTTATTAGAGACACCTTTTTGTAGTGAAACAAAATCAACTCCGGGGAACAGTAAATCAAGAAGAAAGCTTTTCACTGACCCCAGTGTAAGTAAAAAAATATGACAATGAATCTTAACTGACAGTGGCAGCAGCAGTGAACAGGTATGCCATGGAAACCACGTAATTCATCTTGCACTACTTTCTAATGTTTCGAATTTTTATGTGAAATGTAAAAATTGTAATGAAGAGCATTCCATAAAACTATGTGAGGAAATTTCTAGTTGAAAAATTGTAACTGCTAAATTAGTTCTAAAGTGTAATAGTAAACATGAATTTTTCTCCTCTAATATGACACCACATGGGTATGAGACCAACATTAGATTTCTGTATGTCATGCGATCAATTGGAAAAGGAATAGAAGCAAAGTGTGTGCTGAAAACTCTATACAAATGGCAATAAAGGAAGCTGTGTTAGAGAATGAAGGCTCAACTGATTTGACAGTTGCATTAGACGGTTCCTGTCAGAAACGTGGACATACAAGTGCAAATAGTTTAGTTTCTGAAACAAGCGTGGACACTGGGAAGGTGGTAGATGTTGTATCTCTAACAAAATACTGCCAGAAATGTGAAAATGTGAAGAAGTTTGAACATTCATTGAAACAACATAAAGGTAGTGGTGAATGTAAAGTAAACTACAAAGGTGTTAGTGGAGCGATGGAAGAAGCTGGAGCAGTTGAAATTTTCAATCGTTCACTGAAACTGTATGGTGCTAGATACACAAAATATTTGGGTGATGGGGATATCAAAGATTTTAGAACGGTTGTGGACGGTAAACCTTATGGTGATGTGCAAGTTAAGAAGTTGGAATGCATAGCACATGTCCAAAAAAAAGAATGTTATGTGATTTCTGTAGGTTAGTGAAGGATTATAAAGGAAAGAAATTACATTATGAAAAGTTCATATCTGGGCAGGGTAGGCTAACTGCTAAGGGAATAGACAACATACAGGCATATTATGGCATAGCTATGAGGGGAAATACAAATATTGTGGATAAAATGAAGCAGGCAGTCTGGGCAATATTTTTACACAAGTGATGCAAGTCCACAACATTTTCTTTGTCCGAAAGGTGAATCAAGCTGGTGTAAGTACAATAGGTCCCTTGTTACCAATGGACTTTATCAGCATAAGCATTGCCTTCCAGGTGAAGTTATAAAATTCATCAAACCAGTGTTCAGAAATCTACCAACTCCTGACCTCCTTCGTAAATGTTTACATGGCAATACACAAAATGTAAAAGAATCGTTCAATAGTGTATTCTGGAACCGTGTACCCAAAACAGTGTTAATTGGTTATGATACCTTATGCATGAGATTTTATGATGCATTTCTGTCCTATAATGAGGACAGTGTGGGTTGAATGATAGTGCCACCTTAAAAGTATTTGCCCGGCTGAGTGGTTCAGATGATTGAGGCGCTGGCCTTCTGACCCAACTTGGCAATTTCGACCCTGGCTCAGTCCGGTGGTATTTAAAGGTGCTAAAATACGTCAGCCTCGTGTCGGTAGATTTACTGGCACGTAAAAGAACTCCTGCGGGACTAAATTCCGGCAACTTGGTGTCACCGTAAACCTTAAATAATTAGTGGGACGTAAAGCAAATAACATTATTATTAAAACTATTTCGCAATGTTCGTGTCATATCTTCCCTATGTTGTGCTCTGTATTACAGAAATCCATGTGGTAATATCTATTTCTGAGTTGTTCCATTAGGAATTAAGCCAGACTATACCAATTAGGGATATGACATCACAGTAAATACAGCTGTTACCCATACTGTTGACTTCATTTTTACTACCTATTGTTTATATAAAATACATGGCCTCAATATTTCAGCCTGTAAAAAGTGAAGCGAAATATTCCACTCAGTTGATAAATGATCACATGCCGTTAATATCTCGATCAAGTGAAATACCACCAGTAATTTGATTGACATGTAACAAGATATGTTTCATACCATTCCGAATTTCAGGGATTCATATTAACATCACATACTTTATCGTAATTTCCCTATTTACTTGACTTCCGTGAGGTAGAGTCATACTGTATTTAGATTATAATTTAGATGCATATATAATCACTTGAAATAATGCAGTACTTGAACACCATTAAATATTAAAGTGACGTGAGGTCTGTAAATAGCCTGCCTAATTCCTAGCATATTGATGGCATTCACCGACATAAGTCTTATAGGTACATCAGCGTCTGAATCTGTTCCCTCTAAATTTATTATTAAACTTAATTTTACTCGTTTACGTTTGATAATGAAAATCTCAAGTAAAATAAAACAAAATATTGTTATACACGTTAATCATCCTTGTTTACAACTAGCATCAAGTTTGAGTAAGATAGAGGGACATCATTATTTTATTTATAATGAAAGAGAAGGGTTGGAACTACCAGATCTACAATGAAATTATCACTGAGCTGTTTAAAACCAAACCCCATGGCGCAACAGCCCCGAAAGGCCATGGCCGACATAGCGACTGCTGCTCAGCAGGTGCCGTGTGGTAAGCACGACAAACGCTGGCGGTCGTTATTCTTGGGTTTTTAGACCGGGGCCGCTATCTCACCGTCAGATAGCTCCTCGATAGCAATCACGTAGGCTTAGGAACCTCGATTCAGCCTTCAGATCCAGGTAACAATCCCTGACCTGCCCGGCAACCAAACCCGGGACCTCAGCGTAAGACGCATGCAACCTACCCCTGCACCGCGGGGCCGGCCACTGAGATGCTTAATGCAATAAAATTTGTACTTAAGGGGTATAAAGTTGATGCAAAGTTATCCATGCCCCTTTTGATGAATGAGAGTTAAAGAAAAGTTGATTACTCCCGGAAGGACTTGGACTAGTTTTGTTGGATATCTGGCTAAAACTCCCTTAAGTTTGAGGTAGCTTGCAAACTCATCCTTTTCCAGGTGGTTGTTGCAGGAAAAGCAGTCTCCGGTTTTTCCAATCACCAAGTCCGACTGCCATATAACTCTCTAGTTAATACAACGTTGGGTATGATAATTTTAGGTTATACTTGATGCTAAGGCCGTACCCAGGGGAGAAGTGAGGTGGTTCAAACCCACTCCGATATAAAAGTGAACTTGACAGATTTAAACAACATATACGGGTTTTGACTAGCCTACAGTAAATTAGAAATATTATAAAAACAAGCATTTGCAAAATAAACAATTGAATTTAACCAATAAAAACTGTGCCATCATGAAATGTTTCTCTTCTTCTTCTTCTTTCCGATGAGGCCTGGTAAGGACCACGTGCCAATTTCAGTTCAGTTTCTCTATTAATATAGTTAGCAAATTTACTGAAAAAAAGGAAATTTTTATTTTGGTGAGATATATGGATTGTTTTCTTTTTGTTCATAATTAAATATATTTGAACCGTAAAAATCAACTTCAATAAACATATAGAAATATTTTCATGTTATCGAGCAGCTACAAGATTTAAAAAAATAATCAAACCTCTAAATAGTTTTAATATTTAACAGTGAAATGTATCGTTACCTCAATTTTTAAACAAATTACAGAAATCTTTGTGTTGCACTGCACGCACTGTTACCTCAATTTTTAAACAAATTACAGAAATCTTTGTGTTGCACTGCACGCACGTGTTAAAGCGTATTCTGCCCACCAGACCGCTACGAACTTTCGTTTCTCTTTCACCCGCTGAGTTGTAAATATTACTGCTCTAAAACTATTTCAAACTTCTCTTTCTGAAAACCCAATTTGAAAGAAAAAATGTTACTAGAATTTTGGTTTTCGGAAGGCCCCCCATCCCCCCCTCCACAACCTAAACCCCACCGAAAAAGATCCTGGGTACAGCCTTGCTTGATGTTCTCGCAGTCTTGGATAATTATATAAATTATTTCTGAATGTCATTTATTAGAAACGGACTTTAATGCGGCAGACGATGGTGATTTTACAGTGAGGTAACGACACACATAGCTCTGAGAAAATTGAATACTTAATTTCACATCGTTGATGGGATATTGTTGAATGTAATTATAAGTAAGTGTTTTGGTACCTGTCGCTGACGGGACCGTCACTTAGTGTGTGCATGATTACATGTTTATCCACCCCTCATGACGTTCCCCGACATTTTGAGGCACATTAGCAGGCACCTGTCAGTGGCTTCTTCTGACGTACTCGCTTCCTTGCTCTCTGTGGCCCTTTGAACTTTCATATTCTTTTATATTATTGTTGATCTTGATTTGAGCTCTTCTTTCCCTATGAAGGAAAGCCAGGCATCGTGTTGATATTCAGAAACTACTGACAGATGTATAAAGCCTTTAATACGTTGCCGGAACAATCCCCATACTAACTCCCTTTACAGTCTACATAGTTAGTTACTTCATCTAAGACTTAAACTTTCACGCGACTGCTACTGATATTTACCTTATTTTTAGCTGTATCGGAAAAGTATTGAAGAAAAAATCGCCATGAGCTATTTTTGTGTAAAATCAACCGTAAGCGGCCTATCGAGGTTTACACTTTACGCCCTTTTTGGTGCATCCCATCTTGCTATAATTTTTTTGAACAATTTATATGTTTGTGGGTTACTGTAGTCACGTCCTAGTTCGTGAACCATGGGCAACGGCTGAGTGGCCTAGTAAGTGGTCCTGAGAGTCGGGATACCAGTTGCTATGGAATGGGAGTGGGCATCTCGGACATATTCTGAGTCGTGGCCCTCCTTGTGCTCAGGCGGCTAGGACTACACAATTCACCGGTGGTCCATAACCCGTTAGAGGAGAGATCCTCACTTGGACTATGTGCAAGTAGGGCAGCATCCTGCTTCATGAATTTACCGAGCTCAGAACACTTTAAGCAAGCCTCGGACCTATGGGAGTAATGGAGTCCCACTCCCATTTGACAGGCGAGGGACTCCTTGGAAACAACTTGGCGAACGAAATGGAATTCGATGGGGAGCTATCAATATTAATGGGGCTTATGGAAGAAAGAAGGTAGAACTTGCTGAGTCAGCAAAGAGGATGCATCTGGATGTGCTAGGAGTAAGTGATATTCGGGTAAGGGGAGATAAGGAGGAAGAGATAGGAGATTATAAAGTGTACTTGACGGGTGTTAGAAAGGAAAGGACAGAGTCTGGGGTAGGGCTCTTTATCAGGAATACCATTGCACGCAACATAGTTTCTGTTAGGCACGTAAGTGAGCGAATGATGTGGGTAGATTTGTCTGTGGGAGGAATTAGGACAAGAATTGTGTCCGTGTATTCACCATGTGAGGGTGCAGATGAGGATGAAGTTGACAAGTTTTATGAAGAATTGAGTGACATCGTGGTCAGGGTCAACAGGAAGGATAGAATAGTGCTAATGGGCGATTTCAATGCGAGAGTTGGGAATAGAACTGAAGGATACGAAAGGGTGATTGGTAAATGTGGGGAAGATATGGAAGCTAATGGGAATGGGAAGCGTTTGCTGGACTTCTGTGCTAGTATGGGTTTAGCTGTTACGAATACATTCTTCAAGCATAAAGCTATTCACCGCTACACATGGGAGGCTAGGGGTACCAGATCCATAAGAGACTATATCTTAACAGACTTTGAATTCAGGAAATCTTTTAGGAATGTACGAGTTTTTCGAGGATTTTTCGATGATACAGACCATTATCTGATCTGTAGTGAACTAAGTATCTCTAGGCCTAGGGTAGAGAAAGTGAAATCTGTCTGCAAACGAATAAGGGTAGAAAATCTCCAGGACGAGGAAATTAGACAGAAGTACATGGATATGATTAGTGAGAAGTTTCGAACAGTAGACAGTAAGCAGGTTCAGGATATAGAAAGTGAATGGGTGGCATACAGGGATGCTGTAGTAGAAACAGCAAGGGAATGCCTATGAACAACTGTGTGTAAAGATGGGAAAAGGCGTACATCTTGGTGGAATGATGAAGTGAGAGCAGCCTGTAAACGTAAAAAGAAGGCTTATTAGAAATGGCTCCAAACAAGGGCCGAGGCAGACAGGGATTTGTACGTAGATGAAAGAAGCAGAGCGAAACAAATAGTTGTTGAATCCAAAAAGAAGTCATGGGAAGATTTTGGTAATAACCTGGAAAGGCTAGGTCAAGCAGCAGGGAAACCTTTCTGGACAGTAATAAAGAATTTTAGGAAGGGAGGGAAAAAGGAAATGAACAGTGTTTTGAGTAATTCAGGTGAACTCATAACAGATCCCAGGGAATCACTGGAGAGGTGGAGGGAATATTTTGAACATCTTCTCAATGTAAAAGGAAATCATCATGGTGGTGTTGCAAACAGTCAAGCTCTTGGGGAGGAGGAAAATGATGTTGGTGAAATTATGCTTGAGGAAGTGGAGAGGATAGTAAATAAACTCCATTGTCATAAGGCAGCAGGAATAGATGAAATTAGACCTGAAATGGTGAAGTGTAGTGGGAAGGCAGGGATGAAATGGCTTCATAGAGTAGTAAAATTAGCGTGGAGTGCTGGTAAGGTACCTTCAGATTGGACAAAAGCAGTAATTGCAACTATCTATAAGCAAGGGAACAGGAAGGATTGCAACAACTATCGAGGTATCTCATTGATTAGTATACCAGGCAAAGTATTCACAGGCATCTTGGAAGGGAGGGTGCGATCAGTCGTTGAGAGGAAGTTTGATGAAAACCAGTGTGGTTTCAGACCACAGAGAGGCTGTCAGGATCAGATTTTCAGTATGCGCCAGGTAATTGAAAAATGCTACGAGAGGAATAGGCAGTTGTGTTTATGTTTCGTAGATCTAGAGAAAGCATATGACAGGGTACCGAGGGAAAAGATGTTCGCTATACTGGGGGACTATGGAATTAAAGGTAGATTATTAAAATCAATCAAAGGCATTTATGTTGACAATTGGGCTTCAGTGAGAATTGATGGCAGAATGAGTTCTTGGTTCAGGGTACTTACAGGAGTTAGACAAGGCTGTAATCTTTCACCTTTGCTGTTTGTAGTTTACATGGATCATATGCTGAAAGGTATAAAATGGCAGGGAGGGATTCAGTTGGGTGGAAATGTAGTAAGCAGCCTGGCCTATGCTGACGACTTGGTCTTAATGGCAGACTGTGCCGAAAGCCTGCAGTCTAACATCTTGGAACTTGAAAATAGGTGCAATGAGTATGGTATGAAAATTAGCCTCTCGAAGACTAAATTGATGTCAGTAGGTAAGAAATCCAACAGAATTGAATGTCAGATTGGTGATACAAAGCTAGAACAGGTCGATAATTTCAAGTATTTAGGTTGTGTGTTTTCCCAGGATGGTAATATAGTAAGTGAGATTGAATCAAGTTGTAGTAAAGCTAATGCAGTGAGCTCGCAGTTGCGATCAACAGTATTCTGTAAGAAGGAAGTCAGCTCCCAGACGAAACTATCTTTACATCGGTCTGTTTTCAAACCAACTTTGCTTTATGGGAGCGAAAGCTGGGTGGACTCAGGATATCTTATTCATAATTTAGAAGTAACAGACATGAAAGTAGCAAGAATGATTGCTGGTACAAACAGGTGGGAACAATGGCAGGAGGGAACTCGGAATGAGGAGATAAAGGCTAATTTAGGAATGAACTCGATGGATGAAGCTGTACGCATAAACCGGCTTCGGTGGTGGGGTCATGTGAGGCGAATGGAGGAGGATAGGTTACCTAGGAAAATAATGGACTCTGTTATGGAGGGTAAGAGAAGTAGAGGGAGACCAAGACGACGATGGTTAGACTCTGTTTCTAACGATTTAAAGATAAGAGGTATAGAACTAAATGAGGCCACAACACTAGTTGCAAATCGAGGATTGTGGCGACGTTTAGTAAATTGTCAGAGGCTTGCAGACTGAACGCTGAAAGGCATAACAGTCTATAATGATAATGTATGTATGTATGTATTTATATCTAAGATCACACTCAACCTTATTCTAAACCTAATTCCAAGTTTCATTTAAATCCACACATCCATTTTCCCATGATGCTGTGACCGACACAGACAGTTATTAAACTGAATTCGTCATAGGTCATTACAATCACGTCAGTATTCTTGTCAGAGTACAATATTAACCGACAGGAATATTGCGTTTAAAGGCATTGTTATCGTATGAAATGCTCGATAAAGTGAAAAACTGCCCAGTTTCTTCCTTTTCATGAAGAGTACTGCGCTGGCGCTGTAACAGTCGAAAGTTCCAGAGGTGGAATGACACCCCCCCCCCCGCCCGCCCACAAGCAGTGGTGCATATTGCTCTGACGTCTTCCTTTAAGTGCACAGCCTGCCCATTCCTATCACCGCCGCATAGCAGGGATCGAATAGCTGGTATACTATAATGAACCAGGGTGTCACGTAACGGTAGTTATCAGAACATGTATGAAAAGAAAGTTATCTAACTCCTTAGCTACTTCCAGTCAATATTCAAGGAGGCTGTTCCACTTGGCACACAGCAGTAATGCCATCTATCGGAGATGAGCTGTAACAGAGGCGAGAAAGGATATCACAACAATAAGTAGTCAGTACAGTGTTATTGTTAATGAATTTTATGGACTTTCGTTATTACATAGCGTCTGACTGGGTCATCCGTGCAACGTTCAGTTTGAGGCTGTTAAGTGTACAGCGTGTTTACACGCTGATAGTCCTAGAAGTGAAGAAGAGATCTTCTCGGATATCAATGTGTGGGTACGGAAAAGCTCTCACTTGTCCCAAAAATGGGAGGTGTGTCGGAATATACGCTGTATGCCAGTAATCTGGCTGGTCTATGTTAATTAACCAAGTACAAGTGTGGTTCCACACAATGAGTGCATAAGTATTACAGTGTGAACGAAAAGAAGTAGAAGAAAGGAACAGTGACTCTCCTGGATGTGATTAATTTATTTGAAATAAATGAGGAACATTTTCAATTTTATACAGTATATTATTTGACAATGTTCATATTTTCTATTTACAGGTCTTCCTTGCACAGGCCAATGTTGCTGTTTTAACATCACTTGAATCCTTGTTCCAATACTTTTATATATAATTCTTAAACGTTGTTATTGTAATATTTCAGAGAGAAAATAGATTTTCATTTTTAAAAATTCCTAAAATAAGTATAAATACGTTACTAGCGCCACACAATATACCACCGTTGTAAATTCAAAGAAGACAACATTTCGCAAAATATAAAGAAAACAAAATTTCGATTTCATATAAAGCAGCGAATGAAGCTTAATCGAGTGTTTTTTGAATGTTGTGAGTTCATATAATCCGAGATGATGCTATTTTCTATTTACAACAGCTGATGTTAGGAAGATATTATCAAATGTAAAAATATCACCTGTCAAGAGGATTATTCTCAACATAAATTACAATTTTGTGATGGAGGTAAATTGAAGTTCATAGATCTCTGGCCATGTCCGATGAATCGTAAATCTAATCCAATCGGAAGATGGTAGACCTTACCTTACCTACACCTGAAGACGTGCTTTTGAGGATACGTAAATTGTTACTTCTTCCTTTTCTTCCCCTTCTTGGTCTCAATTGCAGCTTATTGAGATCGGCACTTGATATGGATTTCGCCTAGATTTTACGGCTGGATACCATTCCTGATGCGTGTTTCTGTGGTGGTTAGTAGTGTAGTGTAGTGTGTTCTTATATGTAAATGAAGCGTATTGAGACGAACACAAACACCCAGTCCCCGAACCAGAGATATTAACCATAACCATCATGCCTGTCGAAAATCGAACCCGAGGCCATCTGAACCGAAGACAAGTACGCTGACCATTCAGTCAAAGAACCGGAGATACGCAAACTATTTACTGACCGAGTAAAACCAACAGAAATATCTATCCTGCAGTTTATAAGAAACAACATGGGATAAAAGTATGGCATCAGGGTACCTAATGGTTTGATAATAACATGTAGAAAATATTGACAGTGATTGGATTGAGTTTCTCACAAAGGTAGCCTAGCTTAACTGTTACTGTTAGGAAATCTCCTTTTGAATTCCTGGAGATGATTCAAAGCGTTCCAATAGAAGAGTGCATTGACTCACTTGTTGTACTTCTTCCACTTACCGATACATACAACACACGCATTAAGTTGTAAATGACCGAACTAGTTCCCTTTTACACCAGCGCACGACATTGATTAGAACATGGCTTAAAATATTTCCACGTTCTTCAAACTAAACACAGAGGTTGTTATTCTCGCTACGTCCGACTCGTTGGCTGAATGGTCAGCGTACTGGCCATCGGCTCAGAGGGTCCCGGGTTCGATTCCCGGCCGGGTAGGGGATTTTAACCTTCGTTCGTTAATTCCAATGGCCCGGGAGCTGGACGTTTGTGCTGTCCCCAACATCCCTGCACCTCACACATCACACATAAACTATCCTCAACTACAATAACACGCAGTTACCTACACATGGCAGATGCCACCCGACCTAATCGGAGGGTCTGCCTACCAAGGGCTGCAGTCGGCTAGAAATAGCACACGAAATTATATATATGTATATATTCTCTCTATGAAAAATCTGGTGGCCAAGTTATTTTCGATTTACCCGAAGTAGATT